>NC_057799.1:34451877-34453300 GCF_018294505.1 Triticum aestivum
GCACACACACCGGGAGTCCTGTGTCATCCTTGGCCGGGCTAGAAATGGGGAGTCGGAGTTCGCCTCGGAGGCCGGGCTGGAGGAAGGGGGAGGAAAGTTACTTTTATTCCGGCGGCATTTAGGCCCACCAATCCAGCGTGGTCTAAATGGGCTTCGGCCTAATTCCTTCTAAAACAAAGCCATGACCCAATAAGGACTCGGTTTGCCCCGAAAAGAAGGACCCAGTTAGTTTCTTTGAATGTTACTCAGTGTTAGCCTTGCTTAAAAAAAACTCAGTGTTAGCCATTCAAAGTAGAATGCAATGTTCTGCTCAAACCGCCCTTTCGGCTCAAGCTGGCACAAAGGAACACACTTTAGTGTAATTTCTTTTTCTAAAAAAAAATGAGTGTAATTTCTGGTGCCGTACTAAGATACTTGATCACATTTCATATGTAAAGTTAGGTTGAAATCGGAGTGGGTTCGATCCGATAACTCTCAAATTATAGCAAATTCTACAATTTTGTTTGGCTTCGGAAGTGGAGCTCCTTTCTCCACTCTTTTGGCTTCGTCACCGCCAGTGCGCTACATGGAGGTTATGTTTGGAGGGTGGCTTCTCGGAATGCGGCATGTCGTCACATGCACGTTGTGTGATCATGTATGTGTCATCGAGTGGTCCTACGCCCACACACTATTTATTGAGGCAGGGCACATCATCATTCATTCTTCATTCGCTATGCACGTACCATCCTCTCTTCTTCCCTTCCACTGGCCTTCCAGTGTGGTTATGTATGTTTTTGTCGCAAGTGACAGTGGTGAAAATGAACTATAGTGTGTCACAGCCAAAGTGTTGGCTCCCACGCGCAAAAGGGAATAAACAGAGCTGCACGCTAGGGCGAATTGAGCGTAACTCAGATGGTTAAATTTAGTGTGGTTGTGTCTGCTTACCCGGGTTCAACCCATGAAGCAAACATATTGTTCAAAGTGCCAAAATATACCAAGGATGTATTTCGACATCAATCCAAAATTGTTCATCAAATAGTTTAGGAAATTCAATAAATTCACCATACAAAAATGTATCGTTAAAAATCTCGACGTATTAAAAATGAATCTGGAACTTGAATATAAAATTGATTCTCAATTAAGAGTTTCTGCATACCATACAAATCCAGTTTCAAAATTTGGGGCATTTCAAAGATGAAATTTTAATGTTAGAAGTCCCTAATGGCGTGTGTATTAACATTAAAATTATTGTTTGTTGGGTTCTAGTAATAAACTCGGTCAAAAGGAAGTGCTAAAAAATGAAAATTAAATAACATAGGTTAATTGTATATAGCAGTTATACTTTTATTCAAGAGCACAATCCTCGGTGGGAGAACAAGGCTTAGCGGCCATGTGATCAAAGAAGCCTTACCAAGGTAGTGGCGAAAGAGGTTAAGCCAAGCCA
>NC_057799.1:34453521-34464982 GCF_018294505.1 Triticum aestivum
ATGGCGGGAACGAGAGGATGGAGGGAGAGATGGAGACTCTAACATTACAACGAGAGCGAACGAAGGAAAGAGTGAGAGCGACAATGTGAAATATCACATAAGTGCATGGTTACGTGTTTGAAATTAAAAGTGTGTGTCGATGGAGGTGGAAGCGGCTAGTGCGAGCTGGATCCATCGTTAACTAAGGTGGCTAACTTCTATTGCAGAGATGGAGATGGAGAGATAGATAGTGGAGAAAGAAAAGTAATAAAAAGAGTGATTTAACAAATCGACAATATATGTGCACGAGAAATTTAAAAGTATATGTTAAACATGATGGATGTTCAACCATATATTCATTACAACTCACAGACAATTAAAAAAGTATAAACTAAAAAAAGATAAAGTACGAAAAAACCCCACTCAATTGGCAAAACTAAAAGAAAAGAAAATAAAGTGCATTCTCGTTTTCAAAATATAAGGTGTACATGACTTTACATGATCTTTAATGCATGATGTTGACCATCAATATATACAAATATGCATGGATTGAACATAAGGCCATACTATTTGTCTTGCAAAATAATTTTATTTTATATGTGTTTACACTAATTTTATAGACACACAATAAGTAAAAGTCATAGTTAGAATTGTGGGGTGAAACTTAAAACAAATCAAGCATGTCTGATTTTTGTTGAGAAAATCTGCTAGGCTTTATTCATCAAGTGGTATGGATACAAGTATTATACTGCGGGATCGTGAGGCTGCCCCATCCAGAGAGGGTCCAATAAAAGCCCATGCATATGAGACTCAAAGTTCGAGCTCCTAGACTCATGAGTAAAACTATAAAATAAAAAGATTTTTTGAAGACCTAATCTCTTTAACTACTCCACCATGGTTTCCTCCTGATGCTTCATTAATGTGCTTCACCACCGTCAAGCAATCCGATGCAATAATAAGATTTTGGAGGCCTTTGTCATACAGAAATAATGAATCCCGAACATTCGGATTTTGTCCATGACAAATCGAACTTTTTTATGGCAATTTTAGTTAACGCGACAACGACAAGTTTAGTTGGCAAGCATGGCAACTTTCTGACAAAAAACAAACTTCGGACGGAATTGTCATGCTTGCCAATTAAACTTGTCATCCTCGCATCACTAAAATTGCCATCGAAAACGTTCGATTTGACATGGTCAAGAAACGAACATTCGAGCGTTGTTATCAAGGGTTTGATGACGTGTCAGATATTTTGAAAAGGAAGGAGCACGTAAAAACCGAAAAGAAACCTCTCAATTGGCCGGCCCATGACTTCGAGGAGTTGTGTTTGTTCCCAGCGCTGGCTACTTCCCGCACGCTAGCTGGGCCGCGTGACGCACATCACCCCTGATCAAACAAAGAACCCTTGCGAGGCGGCGGCGGGGGCGAACAAGAAAAAGCGACGGAGAAGAAGGGACAAGCGAAACTCAGGGCCGGCTCATAGGCCGGGCAAAAGGGGCGGCCGCCCCGGGCCCCAAGAAGAGAGGGGCCCAACTAAAACTTACACTAGTAAGAACTATACAAGTATACATTACATCTAAAAGATTATTTACTGTACAAAATAGAGCCTCAGTTTGCAGAAGCATAAGTTCACACCATATACTGATAAATTATACCACGCATAGGCAAACCAATCCAACTGGCAAAGTTGAGTTCAAATACATTAGTTTCTCTTTACATGCATGTCTTAGTATCATAATGAAAATTATGACATCTGAATTTTAATGTTTAAACCAATGCACAATTTTTAATTCGATAAACAAGTAGGCATCTTGTTTGCACCAAATCAAACCAAGTGAATCTGGACGAGCATGTTAGCTAATCGAATCATGCGTAAAAGTATAATAAAAAAACATTTTTGGTTCTTCAAATTACTAAACCCAACATGCAAGCCACATTTTCTGTGCCCTAGAAGTTTCCATGAATATGACTGCCTAATATACACTAGAAATCACTATAAAAATATTTGTTAGTGTGTCTATAATTTATAAATCTCTATCATAATATTCAATATAATATTAAAAGACATATGAACACACGCATTTATATGCAAATGTCCATACACTACATCGTTTATGCAATATTAGAAAAATAAATATGAAAGATTGTCTTAACAATAAAGAAAATTTTTGGTACATCATAAATTTTTCGTTTTGTAGAATTAAAATTTTCAATTATATACATTACAGCTGCATACCAATGAATAATATAACTGTTATTTGAAAACATTTTATGTGGCTAAGTAATAATAAAATATTAATTACATAAACTTAGTTTAAAATAAGTATAAAAGTTTCATATGAAAAACAATTATTTTACATCGCCCTGGGCCCAAAAATACATTGGACCGGCTCTGGCAAAACTGCGGAGGTGATGGACGATCTGTGCCTCGGAGGCGCTCCTACAGGCGGGGGAGGAGACGGTCCTCGCAGCGCGCCCCTCCGGTATCCGATCAAGACTTCAAATTCAAACCGATCTACTACGACGAACCGGTCACGGAAGAAGAAGAAGAGGAGGAGGAGGAGGAAGAGGAAGAGGAGGAGGAGGAGAAGGAGGAGGAGGAGGAAGAATACGAAGACGAGGAGGAGTTGGCTCCTGAATCCTCCATGGAGGAGCAGAAGGTGGACTTCGATCAACCCCGCGAAAACTGGGAAATCTCGTTCGGCAAAGGCCGGTTTGACTTCGAAGCTGTGAGTGAGTAGCCGATTAATTCCTGCTTGCTTTTCTTCTTCTCATCTGATCGACTCAACTGGGTTGCTGCATGCCTGATGGATTGCAGCCTTGCCGAGCCCAATGCTCTTCACACACTACGCACCGAGTCGCATCGCAAGCGAGGCCGTCCTTCCAAAGACCCTGCAGATATACTCCATCAAAATCGCCAAGATAAAGCACATCAAGTGGCCACTTGAAGTGTACGGCGTCGTCGCCGCTCGAGACTATGTGGATCACAAACGCAACATTCTCTTCTATCGCCCAAGGTTTCAGACCCAAACCGTCACTAAAAAGGTACTACATTCTTTCTGGTCATTGCATCGTTGTTGTTATTGTTGTTGTTGCTTGCTTTTCAATTCAGAAAGTTCGATTAGTAAACGACGAATGATGATTCTTTATTGCAGGATCCTTATCTGCACTTGACTGGCCCATCTCGTGCGATCATATGCCTTGATCCAGTCCACATAGAATTCCAACTCAAAGTGAAGGGACAGTCTCGGTTTGAGGATAGGACACTGATCACTCGACCCGTGCAGATTTACAATCCTTCCAGGAACGATTGGTATTACCGAGACTTCTCCAACTACCTGTGCAAGATAGAGTTGTGCTTTGAACAACTCAATTGGTCGCGCCAGGCCATAATCTTGTCTGTCCGTGTTACGCATGGGTCGCCTTTTAAACATGGTGGGCAAATTGTCTGCTGCTCCTCGCCTTGCGAGAAAGATCCTAATAAGGAAATTGTGCTGTTCGATTCTAAGTATGGAACAATGAATATGGAATCCGATGAAACAATGTGTATGGATTCAGATGGTTACCTTACTCTGTTGAAGAATGTTGTGTCTGTACAAGGAAGGCTCAAAGTTTTCATCTACACCTACGTACTCCCGGTCTGGTGCGATCGCTGCTAGTGGCCGTGTCTTGTTCAAAGCAAAGGATTGCCAAACAAGCCAGGCTACATGTGTCCTTCACAACAGGAAGCCATCTAAAGGGAAGAAGACCTCTTCTAAAGTGAAGATTACTGTTGCTTGGTCTCGCTTGGTTAGAAGCATAAATGATATCGACCAAATAAGCTCCTTTTATCTCAACCTATAGTGCTTCGGGAATCTTTTTATATGCTCCAGTTTGTGTTGGCGCAAACTTAAGTTAACTTTTATTTCTTTGTTGTGTGAACCCCGGTATTATATGTATGTTTAGTGAGTAAAAATGTATTATCGTTTGTCATTAATAAGGTTGTACATCATGTTCTTATCTTTCGCTGTTTTATCCCTGGACACCTTTGTACGTACCAATTAACATCAGAGATCAAAAGAGACTTATATGCTGCTGGTGCATTTTTGCTCTGGGTATTTTGCACTCGAGCAATGCTAGACATACGTAGAATTTCTATGTAATTCATGTTACGGGCTGATGTGGGCTGGGTTTAGCTGTTGGGCCTCACCCCGGTTGAATTTAGGGGCGGAAGAGACAGTTTACGAAAGTTTATGTAAATATGTTCGTAGGTTGTTTGGTAGATATAGGATTTAAGTTTGCACTCCGTGCTAAAAGGACATAGCAAAATGAGCAACCACAATAATTCAAACCAAGAAAATTTAAGGTGTGCCCTGATTCTTGCCTGGTTCGTGCATCTGATCCATACACTAGACTCACCTACTCTTTTAGTTTTGATTTCTTCAGTTTATCTCATGGGATCATGCACCTAATATACCGTGCATGTATTGACTGTATGTATGTTGTTACTGAGATTTGTGTCATATTTTTTTGGGTTTTTGTGTGTGTGAAAATGATCCAGATCTAATCAAAGTTCATCAGAAATACAAAGTATCCCAAACACAATAAAAATTATATCAAGATTTCAAGACAACCGAACAATCACTACTGCCATCAGAACGAGCCACTGACGCACCTCTGTCGCCACTCCTCTACCGGAGCCGACCTGACCTTGTTGATGACAGATGGGAAGTCCAGTGACCTGGAATCACGGTTGTCGCGATGGAACCCTTGCATAGATCTGAAGCACCTGACACCAAATCTCGCCAGATGACAAGCAACCCTAACCTCACTGCCCCAAGGAGACGGAAGGAATCTACACCAGAGCTCCATCGACTATGTCCAGATGGATGAACTCGGGGAAGATCGAAGCCCGGAAGACAAAATCGAATAAGTTGCGGCGCCATCGCCCGACTGTCATACCTAGACTACTAACCGGAGCGGAGGCACCAGGATTCCCCTCCCCGCCACCGGGCTCCGGAGCAGCAGGCAGAGGGGAGACGAATCCACGGGCTTGCCGGTGAAATCTGGAGGGGAGAGTTTGCCCTAACCACCTATGATTAGCGAAGAAAGACGATAGGAAGTTGTGAAACCTAAACAAACGCCGTCCATCATATTTTCTGGTTTGCGGAAATGTTTGTGTTGTTTCATAGTGTTACACGATGGCTATTTTCTTGTGTAAATAAGAGTGCACTTGTGCTAGAGCAGATTTGCTGGTACACAATGAAATATAACAATACACTTTGAAACAAGAAAAAGAAGTCAAAAAAACATTATGTAATACTTTAAAAATAAGACAAATTTCATCAAAAACCAAAAAAACGAGGCATCAATCTCAAAGCAACGGTAGACGCATGCAGGTACGTCACGTGCATGGCAAATGATTGTGATGCGATACTCTAGCAACACCAGGAGTTGCTATTGTGAAACCCGCGTGGCAGACGGCGGCGGCGGGGGGGGGACTCCCTCTCCCGACTCCCCTTCCTCCGCGGGCGGCGGATCTAGGCGGCAGGCGGCGGTGTCCTGCGGCGCTCGCGGTTTGGCGGCGAGCCTCGGCGATGTCCTGCAGTGGCGGCGGTGTCCTGCAGGCCTCGGCGATCGGTGGCGGGGCGCGGGGCACGCGGCGGCGAGCCTCGGCAGGCAGTGGCGGCTGCGCGCGGGGCTAACTCCGGGGCGGCGGCACGGGCATGGATCCATCGCGGATCTGATCCTGTGGGCGCGGTCTCGGCCTCCCCTGCTCGGCCGGCGGGTCCCGGTGGGGGGGGGGGCTTCTCCTTGCTGAGATCTGGCAAGCGGGATCATCCAGATCCCGGCAAGGATGGCGGCGACCCGTGCACGAGAGATGGAGGTCTTCGATCAGATCTGTGTGAAAACCTGCTATTGGCTATTGCCAAGGCCGGCGATGGCGACGCTGTGTGCGTCGTTTCCTTCCTGAAGGCATCGCCGTGGAGAAGTTCAAGGCCACTCTCTGCTACCTCCGGGGGAAACCCTAGATCAGTAGATCGGATGACGGCGGCTCTCTGGTGTCGTTTCCCCCCTGGGGGCGTCATTCTTGAAGGTGCACACGGGCTCGAGGGACTAGAGGACGGCGACTTTTGGTGGAGCGGTGCTTCATCTTACACATTGATGGTGGCGGATCTCGGCGGCGTGGTGCTGTGGAGACTCGGCGTCTGATGCGCGGAGATGGACTCGTGCAGGAGGAGGAAGCTGTCTGGCGTCATGGTGGCGTTGATGGCGGATAGGCCTGGCAAGGTCGGTGCTTTAGTTCTGCTCTGAGGATGGACTGAGGGATGATGGAGGTGACGGCCCTTGTAGCGTGCGGTGGTCACTGTGAGTGTGCCAGACCGGTGTGGGACCCAATCCAGGTAGTGTTTTGGATGGGACACCCGGCTTTAGATGTTAGGCTTTGATGCAATGTCTGTTTGGTATTAGGCCCGGACATTCGGCACGCCTTCATCAAGGGGATAGGAGTAGCAACGGTGTTGCCAAGATGGTGGCTTCAGGCTTATTAATGTATCACCTTGTATGGTCTTTGTGAATAATTAATAATATGGCTGCATGCATCGTCCAGATGCAGAGCCCGGGGGTATATCCTCCTTTTCTAAAAAAACCAGGAGTTGCTACTTGGTTTCAGGCCGTCTAGTTTCTAAATTTGGAGGAGTAACTAATATGTACTAACATTCAAAGAATACGGTGTTACAAATGCTAGTTATGTATTATTTTCCCTTTTTCTTCGGATATGAGATATTGTCTCCTAAAAAATACTTTGATAGTACTGTTTTGAGTGAGTTCGACTTTAAGGTGGAGTTTGCTTGGCTGAGAGTTGGCATTCTTTTTATTCGAATGCTAAACCTGAAGAAAATATTGCCCCGGAAAAATACACTATTTGTTGGTCATGTGGTGAATAACTGAACAATAATTGCTTGATTTGGTGAACATCATCTGGCTTGATTTGGTGAACATCATAAATATACACAAGTTTTGATTCTCAGACCGGGTTTTATAATGCTCACGATTTTAAAAAATGTTCACAAATTTAATTAATATTCGCAAAATGAAACGGAAAAAATAGGAAAAAGAAGAAAGAAAATTAACAAAATGAAAAAGAAATGTCTGGTGACATCTCGACTGCAGTTACAAGGACATCATCGCTCTCCGCGGTTGCGAGCTAGGCTCACGATACGCCATCGGTTTGTGTAGGCCGGATGAATTCTTTCTGTTAGGGGTATTCTTCGGATCACGAACAGCTTCGGACTCGGCGCACACGTACCTAATTAAAGTTGCCACGATCATCTCTTCCAAACCAAACTAACCCACGAGGCGTTGCACTTGCGAACTACCCCCTACCAGACCAATTCGATCACCGGCACCGCCCGCCGATTTGATCGCCATGGCACCTGAAACCGATCACCACGGACGCGCCGATCACGTCGTGCTGTTCCCGTTCATGGCGCAGGGCCACCTCTCGCCGTTCCGCTGCCTCGCCGCCCTCGTGCGCCGCTGCCGCCCCGACGCCCGGGTCACCGTCGTTGCCACCTCCGGCACGGCCGACTCCCTCCGCGCCCACCTCGACGACGAAGGCATCTCCGTCCACGCCCTCCCCTTCCGCCCCGCCGACGCCTCCCGGAAGCTCATCGACCTCTTCCTCGCCTCCGAGTCGCTCCGCCCGGCGTTCCACCAGTTCATCGTCGGTCTCAGAAGCTCCGACCCCCGCGCCAACGTGCACGTCGTGGCGGACATGTTCATGGCATGGACGGTGGACGTAGCCCGCGGCGACCCCGGCGTCACGCACTCCGTCCTGCTCACCACCGGTGGCTACGGCTCGGCGCTCTACTTCTCGCTCTGGAACAGCGTCCCGCTTGTTCCCAACGTTGACAATGACGGGTGCTTCCGGCTGTCAAGCTTCCCGGACATCTGTGTCCACCGTTCGCAGCTCACGGATCACCTCGCGGCGGCCGACGGCGGCGACGCGTGGTCCACCTTCATCCGCAGGCAGATCGCCGCCTTCTCCCGCGCTGACGCGATGCTCGTGAACACCGCCGAGAAGCTGGAGCCCAAGGGATTAAGCATGCTCCGGCGATGGCTCAACAATGTCCCGATATTCCCGGTCGGGCCGCTGCTTCGGGCGGCAAGTTCGTCGTCCCCGGAGACGATGACGAGTAGCCCTATCTTGGCGTGGCTGGACAAGCAACCGCCGGGCTCGGTCCTGTACGTGTCGTTCGGGTCGCTGTACACGATCTCCGCGTCGCAGGCGACGGAGCTGGCAATGGGGCTCGAGAAGAGCGGGCACAAGTTCGTGTGGGTGGTCCAGCCCGCCACCGACGTGAACGGCAGCGAGTCACCGCCATTGGGCCTTCCGGACGGGTTCACGGAGAGGATGGAGGCGGCAGGGCGCGGGCTGGTGGTTCAGTGCTGGGCACCGCAGGTGGAGATTCTGGCGCACTCAGCCACGGGCGCCTTCCTGACGCACTGCGGGTGGAACTCGGCGCAGGAGAGCCTCGCCTGGGGCATGCTGATGGTCGGCTGGCCGCTCTCGGCAGAGCAGTTCTACAACGCCAAGTGCCTAGCAGAGGAGATGGGGGTGTGCGTCGAGCTGGCGCGCGGCGCCGCAGCGGCCGTGACGAGGGACGAGGTGGCGGAGGCGGTGGAGAGGGTGCTCGGCGAGACGTCTAGAGTGAGGGCCGCAATGAGACGGAAGGCCGCGGAGATGAAGGAGGTGATCGGCGCCGCGTCGGACGGCGACGGCGAGGAGTCGTCGCTGGGAGTGACGCGGAGGTTCTTGGACGCGATGGCGCGTACGTCGTCATGCTCTAGAAGCTAAATGGGATCGTAGTAGACGCCACGGCCGGTCCGATCGGCTGCATTCGATATGAGTTTTTTCGTGTGGTATCAGATCAAGCTGTATACTTGAGCTTAGAGCCTTATTTGTTTGAGATTCTTGCCAAGTTTCATCAAAAAATAACATCCGAGTTGCTCTCATCGATAAAAACACAAAATCACTGCTGAAAGTTTTGAGCACTGTTTGAGCAGTGATTTTGTTATTCTTGATGAGAGCTCCTTAGATGTTATTTTAGGTGACATTTTGCAAGAACCTCACACATCTGATAATGTTTCATGTCCCAAAATATCAGATTTTTTGCACAATGTTTGATCGCATTTTTTCAATCTTTTGCTAACTCGGGTGTACTACACCCGAGAGTAGCCACTACTTTCCGATTCATAATCCGGGACATGGGAACTAAGTGTAAAGTGGCTGCACCGGTGAGTTGAGTTAAATCCATAAAATCGCCATAATTATGTTTTCATTAAAAAAATCATCATTTTGTGTGCTCATCGTAAAATGCATCGAACGCAACATTAATCAGCAACAGAAAACACTGAACTCATGTGACGTGGCAAAACTGTGATGGCAGGGGGCTGACGGCCGTTAACTAGCTCGTTTAGATGCGCCCGTTAGGGCCAGCCGACCGCGAATCGAGGCGCATGAAATGCCATTCACCCCTCTCGCTTTCTTCCCTTCACGGTGAAGGTGCGACTGTGCTGTAGGGTGGTGGGGCTCCGGGGCCTCATGCTCGGATCCAATGGGCTAAGGCCGTCGGTGTGTGGTGCGGTGATCTGGCGGCGACATTGACCGCTTTGGGCCGTGTGGACGGCGGGGTGGTGGCCAGGGCAGCGACCATGCTACGTGGCATTCGTTTCCAGGCGGATTTGCAGCGGTTGTGCTCAATCTGTCTGGCAACGGCTTGGCGCGGCGGTGGTTGCGGCGTGGTGTGCGGCGTTATGGCTTCTGGAGCCCTTGCTGCAGTGGTGGACGTGGTGGTGGTGTCAATGCAAGCAGTCCACCATGGTGATGTGGGCGTCATTCCTTTCCTTTTGGTCTGGCTCCCCTCTGCGGAAGTCAAGCCGCGGCTCAATCTCGTATGGTTCGCTGTGTCCTGGCTCCTCCCCAAGGTCAGAGATAGCGACACTTAAGGTTCGACGGGGGCCGTTGTCGGTGAAGTTGGCACTCGTGGGCGTCCTCCTTGAGGCATTGTCGAAGAGTACTTCTTTCCGTTGGAGATGACCGTATGGAGGGGATGTGGGATTGGAGGCTGTTGGATTGGCTGAACCTATTCCGGGTTACGGCGGGGTGATCGTGCGCTAGTCTGGGCGAAAGCTTTTTGATCGATTGGATATGCCTGTGATGGTGGTGTTCACAGGCATTGTTACCCTCTTGAAGGCATCTCAAAACATCTCGTTTAGGATCATTCTGGGATGAGGTCACCATAGGTGGTGGGGTCTATTTCGGTTGGCTTCATCAGTTCTTTTTCATTTTGTTGGATGGTTTTTGGTCAGTTTCCCCTCTGTATTTTTCTATCCTGATGAAATCGGCGGAGTTCATGCCTTGCATATCAAAAATAAATATAAAATGATAGATGATTATGCCTAAAATTTGGAGACTCAAACTTGACACAATAACATCTGTCCCAAAACGGATGTTGAAATTCTTATTTTCAAAGCCAACACATCTGTTGTGTGCTCTTGCAGCAACCGAGCACAAAGTCTGCTCCCCAAAATACCATGGCATGCGGTCAGTGTGTTCTTTGTGTCCAAGGGTACGCACTGCCAGATAAAACCATCAACGCCGGGCATGAGGCCGATGTTCTTGGATGACGTCCGTGTGCTCAAGGAATCGGTGTTTGGTGAGGTACTTTAGCCAGCGCAGGTTCACAACTGAGGACGCTTCTCTGTACCCACAACATACTGGTCTAGAAGGTGGTAGGAATCTAGAAACAACTCAAGTGCCATGACATGTTGAAACCTATAGGGGATAGAATCACGACGAATCGCAAAAAGAAAAAAAGAACCACAAGAAAATCCTACAGAAACTAGAGAGGATGCGGAAGTGACTATATTCAATGGTCAACGATCAAGAGATGTAAACTCACTGGGGCTGTTTTCATGTGTATTCACTTGGTCTGTTCTCCAAATTCTGTTTTCACGGTACCATTAACCTGACCTCCAGTTCTCAATTGGATAACATGATATCATCATTTCGTGAGTTTCTGAACTTTAGGAGCTACTCTTACAAAAACGAGAAAAAAAAAACCGGACCTGGTGCTTCGACCAGCAGTTTCCCTTCAAGACGGTCGCTTCGCTATGCACCGAAATTTGTTCTATATTTTCTTCATCCATCTAATTCTCTCCACCTTACTATATCAGATAACAACTCCCTAATAAAGAAAAGATCAGAAAACTTGACGCGGACTGTTCTAGCACCTTACTTGGCACATTTGGCAACAGCTTTCCAAAATGGCAAATTCTGAAGAGCTATACCTTTTTTTCCTGGTCAAGGATAATCACAATGTCTTGGCAACCTTCTCATATATTTGATTCTAACCAGATATATATGCAACGTACATATTTTCATGAATAACATTGAACCCATCATCTGCATTTTCCAGACGTGTATGATTGCGTGAAG
>NC_057799.1:34465270-34500335 GCF_018294505.1 Triticum aestivum
ACATAATTCTTGGCAATAAAGGATTCAACTGCCTATTGGCCGCTAGCTCCTCAACATCAGAAAACACCATCAAAAGGTCATAATAAGTTAGTAGATCCTATAGGAAGCATTCTGCTTTCTCAATCTTTTGATGACGTCTTCTTTGATCTCGGTTTTCTAGAACCCCAGAAAAGCCTCTCATACTTGTTTCGGGTTGAGGCCCAGGCCAGGGGCTGCAGATAAGTTGTTCATTTCCATCTCTACGGGCAGATGCTTGGTGAGAGTCCTCGACCAACCGTGGACCTAATTAATTGGTTGTTGCAGGAGTACCAACGATGTCAAATTTGTTTCTCTTCATGTGGAGCGGCAGAAATTCAGCCATGATGAAGGATGGAAGGCTTCTTGTGATGCGTGTCGAGATTGTCATTAGGCTGTAAATGGATCTATTGCAATACTTGCTTGAATCCATAATATAAAAGGAGATTGATTGCTCAAAGAATAATAAATCGACTGATTTATATGACTCATGCGCATATGAGTTCCATCTGAAGTTACGCATCGACACAACCCTTCACAAAATGGTCCTCATGACCAGTATACTCCATCGATCACAGGGAACAATGCCTATTAGATTTTTTAAGTCAAACTTTGTAAACTTTGACCGAATTTATATAAAAATTAGAAACATATATAATACTAAATCAATACCATTAGGTTCATCATGAAATATATATTCATATGATATATATATATTTGGTATTGTCTATATAAATGCATTTTTGTATAAATTTGGTATAAATTTGTGTAGATAGACTTTCATGCAAATCAATGTGCACTATAATATGAGATGGAGGGAGTCACTCTCCAAGTTTACGCGGGGCTGAAGTACCCGCACGTCCAGGGCTTCTAGTCAAAACGCTTTTATGGCCATCTGATCTTAGGAATAGACCGGGTAGTCGTTTTCCGGTCGATGTGTAACGACTACGAGGGAACAATAGTTCTCTCTATCAGGTTTGGATACAAGTTTCCTCAGCGTCTCAGCGAGATGGAAGAGCTAGCCAGATCTGGTGGCCTCAGGTGTTTGGAGAGGAAGAAGCAGAGAGGAGAGAATACAATAGTTAGCTGAT
The DNA here is from genome assembly GCF_018294505.1 of Triticum aestivum. Lineage (NCBI taxonomy): Eukaryota > Viridiplantae > Streptophyta > Magnoliopsida > Poales > Poaceae > Triticum > Triticum aestivum. The sequence goes on from NC_057799.1 coordinate 34,466,377, forward strand.
TACACTTCTCTGCCTCCACACACATGTCAGCGGTTATACAGTCTCATTTCCCACTACACTTCTTTGCCTCCACACAGATGCACACACATGCCGGCAGTTACACAATGTGATTTCCTACTACACTTCTTTGTCTCCACACACACACACACACATGCCAGCCAGGCAGCCATTATCCCTAGAGAATCTAAGCTCCCTGGAAATGACGCCTTTAGAATGCATACACGCTGTTTTTATGTTTGTAGGCACACATGTCAAGTAGTTAATACTTTTCCATCGTGGGATTTATTTGAGCCTCTTCACAAGGCAACATGAATCGGGAGTGTGGATCGATGTATTATGTGTCCGGAAATAATTGTTTTTGTGTGGGCTTCCAAACGGGAGGTCTCATATAATGAGACGAGATCTGCTAAGAATATATAATATAGTGAAATGAGAACGTACAATGTGGTTATCCCAATTTTGGTAAAATTCTAGGAATTTCCTTTGGCCAGTTTTTTATTTTCATCTACTGGTTTGCATGTTTTCTTTTCTGTTTTTTGCTTTTTTAGTTTGTTTTTCCCTTTTCTTTCTTATTTATTTCTGATTATTTATTTTCCTTTTACTTCTCTTCCATTTGAAATTTATGAACATTTTCAGATAAATTCAGGACCTTTTAAATTCGCAAAAAAATTAATTCACCCAAATTTCCCACATTCGATGATATTTTTAAGTTGGTGAATATTTTAAAATTTAGGAACCTTTATTTAAATTCATGAATTTTTTGACATTCAAGAACATTGTTTTAGAAGTATGAATATTTCCAAATTATAAAAAAAATCTAAATTTGGGATATTTTTTCAATCCATGATTTTTTAAATCACGATATTTTTGAAAAAAAATTAAAATCTACAAACATTTTGTAAAACCCATGTTTTGTTTTTAACTTCACCAACTATTTCAACACTAACAACAAAAAATATAGCTGGTTTTTTCCTGAGCCTGCATGTAGCAAAGGAACGAGCAAAAACAAATCCAGCGTGCCCAGCAAGCGAAGTATCAAGTGGACTTTAGTGGATCACAACTTAGTATGCGCCGTAGGGTCACTTTGATGCCTTAAGTAATGGACATGAGCACCCGACATACCGGCGCATGGGGTTATTTCGCTCTGGGGAAGGGGGCAAACTAGTTCGCTACCGGGAGGGTCAGGTCGTGTGGGTTATTCTTCTTCATGTGTTTTGTGAGGGGTGGCGGGGCTTGTTGATTCTGCGCCGACTAATTGGGTTAGGCTCCTCTGGCGTGGATTCATGGTAGAATACCAATGTCAGCTGGCGCTGGGGTGAACCTAGGCAGAGAAGGAAAAGATTGGGTGCTAGAGATTCAAGACAACATGAGCACCTCTCAAACAGCTGACATAGTTAGGCCTTGTGCCATTAGTACTAACACCATTGTTGGGAGGGGACTAGGTTGAGATATTGTAATCCTTTTGGGGACAAAAACCAATGCAGAGAGTGATTTTGAGAGGCAGAGGCATGACTGAATTGAGTTTTATGCGGGTATGCGTCGACAGCGTCGTACATGGGCCCATGCCTACACGCGCCAGCAAAGTAGGAAAGTTAGAGAAAATCATTTTAGTGTATACGGTCAGTTCAGTTTATGTAGGGCGAAAACCAAAGATACACCTGAACACAAAACAACTATTCCCTCCGTCCCCAAATAAGTGACTCAACTTTTTACTAACTTTAGTACAAAATTAGTATTAAATTGAGTCACTTATTTTGGGACGGAGGGAGTACAATTTAAAGTTACACAAAGAATATCCATATGTGCTTGTAAAGCATTTTTTTAAGCTTGAAACCTCATTCTGTATTTTTCTTTAAATCTATGCTCCATGGAGCCGCGAGCCAAAAAAATGCGTACCCATGTGTGTTTACCATTTGAACATATGTTAAGGTAAGAGCATCTCTGGCAAATGCGCTATCTCAACGCCAGCCCATATATTTGCGGGTGGTTTAGTGTTTTCGGGTTACTTCAGGCTAGAATAGAAGCAACAAATTTGCACCGGCTCATAAAAAATATACGGGCGGCCCGCAAACCGCCTCCTCCAGCCGCTATAAGTACGGGGAGGGGGTCATTTTAGGGTTCCTGTCTTGGATAGATCCGTCTCCCTCCGCTGCAATCTTCTTCCCCTCCGCCGCAATCTTTTCTTAGCTCCGGCGAGTGCATCCGGCCGTTTTCCACCTGTCAAGCTTAGATCACGTCGGGAGAAGGTCGCGGATGTGAGGGATACAAATAGGATCTTGGGGTTAAACCAAGCTTTATTGATCAAATTTCACATGATGTGGGATACAAATAGGATCATATGGGGTTCGACCAAGCATGTGTGTCGCCCCGGATCCAGAGAATGTGAAAACTTGGGTAACCTATCTGCATCACTATTAGATGCTCTACCTTCAAACATGAAATTACAATTCGAAAAGGCTCTATGTCTAATTTCACTAATGATAGCTTCATAAACACCACTACTGTTCTTCTGGATGTCGTTGATAACTTGTCTGGAGTCCAAAGCAATAATCATATTTTGGATCATCAGATCCTCGGCCAAACAAAGTAGATGCTTAGTTGTCTGACAACTGTAAACGCAGTGAGTTTGCAACTGCGTGTGCATGGGAAGATGTCACGTGACAGGCATGGGGCGGTGAGTAGGCTGCGGAGCAGCCCACGATGAGAGATGGGAGATTGCACGTATAGCGGCTGACACCCGGGCTCCGAACCAGTAAAATACACGGAGGGAGCAGCCCACGACGAGAGATGAGAGATGGGATGCGCCGCCATCAGATCTCGAGGGAGCTCACAGTTTGTAGAGATGTTATAAAACCCTCTTCTCTTCCAATCCAAACTAACCCGCGAGATCAGACCAATTGGATCACCGGCACTGACCGCCGCCGGCCATCACCGATTCGATCGCTATGGCAGCTGAAACCGATCACCACCTACGCGCTGATCACGTCGTGCTGTTCCCGTTCATGGCGCAGGGCCACTTCGCGCCGTTCCGCTGCCTCGCCGCCCTCGTGCGCCGCTGCCGCCCCGACGCCCGCGTCACCGTCGTAGCCACCGTCGATGCAGCCGAGTCCATCCGCGCCCACCTCGACCACGACGCCATCGCCGTCCACGTGCTGCCTATCAGCCCCGTCGGCGCTTCCCAGCGGCTCATCGACCTCTTCCTCGCCTCCGAGTCCCTCCGCCCGGCGTTTCACCAGTTCATCGCGGGCCTCAGACGCTCCGACCCCCGCGCCTACGTGCACGTCGTGGCGGACATGTTCCTGGCCTGGACGGCGGACGTAGCCCGCGGTGACCCCGGCGTCACGCACTCCGTCTTGCTCACCACGGGCGGCTACGGCTCGGCACTCTACTTCTCGCTCTGGAACAGCGTCCCGCTTGTCCCGGACGACGACGAATGCTTCCGGTTGCAGAGCTTCCCGGACATCCGCATCCACCGCTCGCAGCTCACCGGCCACCTCGCGATGGCTGACGGCGGCGACGAGTGGTCCACCTTCATCCGCAGGCAGATCGCCGCCTTCTCCCGCGCCGACGCCCTGCTCGTCAACACCGCCGAGAAGCTGGAGCCCAAGGGATTAAGCATGCTCCGGCAATCGCTCAACAATGTCCCGATATTCCCGGTCGGGCCGCTGCTCCGAGCGGCAAGTTCGTCGTCCCCGCAGGAGACGACATTGGGGAGCCCCATCTTGGCGTGGCTCGACAAGCAACCGCCAGGCTCGGTGCTATACGTGTCGTTCGGGTCGCTATACCTGTGTTTTGATTTTCGGTTTGAGCTTTTTTTCGCCCTAAACCGAGATGGCCGAATTTCGGCCATTTTCAAAAATTTCGGCTGAAATTTGATCAAATTTTGACTGCAATTTGACCAAAATTTAAGCAATTTTGGCCTAAATATACTTTTCGCCCAGGCCGAGATGGCCGAAATTCGGCCGAAATCCACTTTTTTCGGCTGAAAATCAAAACACAGCGCTATACACGATCTCCGCGTCGCAGACGATGGAGCTGGCAATAGGGCTGGAGAAGAGCGGGCACAAATTCGTGTTGGTGGTCCAGCACACCACCGACGTGAACGGTAGCGAGTCACCGCCGTCAGGCCTTCAGGACGGGTTCGGGGAGAGGATGGAGGTTGCCGGGCGTGGGTTGGTGGCGTGGTGCTGGGCGCCGCAGGTGAAGGTCCTGGCGCACCCGGCCACATGTGCCTTCTTGACGCACTGAGGGTGGAACTCGGCGCAGGAGAGCCTCACCGCGGGCGTGCCGATGGTCGGCTGGCCGCTCTCGGCGGAACAGTTTTACAATGCCTAGTTGCTAGTGGAAGAAATGGGGGTGTGCTTGGAGCTGGCGCGTGGTGATGTGGCTTCCAGAGCCCTTGCTACAGTAGTAGAAGTGGTGCTAGCTTCATTGCAGGAAGTCCACCATGGTGATGTGGCCGTTGGCGTCATTCCTTTCCTTTTGGTCTGACTCACCGTTGAGGAATTCAAGTGGAGCCGTGACTCGATCTCGCAAGGTTCGCTGCGGCCTGGCTCCTCCCCAAGGTCACATATGGCAAGGCATAAGCAGGCTCTAGGTGAAAGCCATGTTCTTTGGCGGGGTTCATTGCCAGCGATGATGGTACCCGTGGGTGTCATCCTCCTTGAGGCATTGTTGAAGAGTACTTCCTTCCATTGGGACATGACTGGATGGGGGTGATGTGGTGTTGGAGGTTGTTGGATTGGCCGAACCTATCCCGGGTTTCGGTGGGGTGATCGTGAGCGGGGTTTACCGAATGCTTTTTGATCGACGGGGGCCGATGCCTATGGCGGAAGTGTCCTCGGGCGTCGTTACCTTCTTGAAGGGTCTCCGAATATCTTGTTTACGATCATTCCGGGATGAGGTCACGTTGGGTGGTGGTGGTCTGTTTGGGTTGGCATCAGCAGCTTATTTCTCTTTCTATTTTTCTTATTGTTGAATGTTTGTTGGTCAGTTTCCTTTATAAGTTGGTAACCTCTGTATTTTTTCTCTCTCTACGGAGCTCCTGCCTTGCACATCAAAAATATATAAAAAATGAACAGATCTTTTTTCTTAAATTTGGAGAAACAAAGTCGACACAATAACATCTGTCACAAAACGTATGTTGAAATTCTTTTTTTTAAGCTGACACGTGTGTTGTGCTCTTGCAGCAACCGAGCACAAAGTCTGCTCTCCAAATTTCCATGACACGCGGTCAGTGTGTTCTTTGTGTCCACAGGTATGCCTTACCAGATAAAACCATCAACGCCGGGCATGATGCCGAGGTTCATGAACGACGTCCGTACGTGTGCTCAAGGAAACAGTGTCCGGTGACGTACTTTTTTTGCGGGTAAACCGGGAGCTCTTTATTCAACATCAACACCTCCAACAGAATCTGCTAAGAGGCTAGTTACAAGAAAACTTGGGGTAGTGTCAAGCCAACACTCTGTAACATCTAAAGTGCTCGCTTGCTTCGCACAAAGATGAGCAGGGACGTTGGCTGCCCTACCGACATGCTGAACTACAAAAGACTTAAAAGAAGGAACATGCTCCCCAATTTCAGAAAAGATAGGCGCCACCACCGCACGAGAGGTGTGACGCGAGTTCCAGAGATTCACAATCTCCAAATTATCAGACTCCAGGACCACTTGTGCATAGCCCCTAAGATGTGCGAAGATGACTCCATCGCGTATAGCAAGAGCTTCAGCTATGAGCGGGTCCGTGACCCCTGGGTAGGGTTTGCACCATGCCGCGAGGAGGGATGATCGGGACCGAGCTACTCCCCCTCCCCCCCCCCTCCTTGCATCCATCGCAACACTTCCATCGGTGTTTATTTTGATCCAGCCCAACTCAGGTGGGCGCCAACCATGGTCGGGCAGAATTCGGGCGTGATCACGAGGCAGCTCAAGTGCTAGCGACTCCCTTACCCTTTTCAGAGACTGTATAGGGTTGTATGCAGTTTTGTCGTGGGTGATGTTGTTCCGTGAGGTCCAAATCGTCCACATAACAGTCACTAGAATAGCTCTCTCTGACTCTGAGAACATATGATCGCACAAGATATCCCTTGACCAGGTTAGTGGGTGCAGTACCGGCCTTATGATGTTCAACCACTCGGGGGTTGCATCCCAAAACTGCATGGCATGAGAACAATCCAGTAGGGCATGCATCATGTCTTCTTGAGTGTGAAGACATATTTTGCATGTACTAACCGTAGCAATATGACGGTGTTTAAGAGTTGCTTCTGCTGGGAGAATGCCATGTAGTACCCTCCACCAGAAGACTCTCACTCATGGTATGACTTTGAGCTTCCACAAACGAGACCACAACTGTTTGTCTGTCATTGAAGATTCAGTAGTCGTCCCTTCCTCTAGAGCAAGCTGCTCGTTGCGAGTCATTAGAGCACGATACGCTGATCTTACAGTGTAGCAACCCGGTTTTTCAAAAGCCCATGCCAAAGAATCATCACCTCCTCCCTGCCTCAATGGAATATTGAGAATAGTATCTGCATCTGGGGGTATGAAATTTTCACGAACCACATCAGCCCTCCATGACTAGTTACTGGGGTCAATGAGATCTGCCACCACATTCAACTGAGCATTGCCAATGTTACAGACCAGCGTCATAGATAAAGTGCCATGGATCCATTTGTCATGCCAAATGGAGACCTTAGAGCCGTCTCCTATCCGTTTGAGAAGACCAATCTGCAGGGCATCCCTCCCAGCGACTATAGCGCGCCAAGTTGAAGAGGAACAACGAGGAGCTGTGGCTTGCATAAAATAACAAGTGGGGTAGTATCTTCCTTTAAGAACTCGAGCGCAAAGGGATTCTGGGTTTGTCCGTAGTCACCATCCGTGTTTCCCGAGGAGAGTTGTGTTGAACATCTCAAGATCCCGAAAACCCATCCCACCCTGCGCTTTCGGCTTAGATAGAGAGTCCCATGCCTTCCAGTGCAAAGATCGGCGATCAAGGGAACTACTCCACCAATATTTCACTAAGCAAGAGGCCAGGCTCTTGCATACCTTCTTTGTTAACTTGAAGCAGCTCATACTGAACATGGGGATGGCTTAGGCGATCGCCTTGATTCATACTTCCCATCCAGAACAAGAAATCAATCATTCTGACCCTGCTTGGAGCTTGTTTCGGATCCTTTCCCCAATATGATCGAACGTGCCGCTTGTGATCCTACCCACGGCGGTAGGTAGACCAAGGTAGCGTTCGCTGAATGCTTCCACTGAAATATTCAGTGTTTGTTTCAGCAGCAACTTATCCGGAGCCGGAGTGTTTGGGCTAAAGTAGATCGAGCTCTTCTCTTTATTAACCGCCTGGCCCGAGCCTTCTTCATAAATTCTCAAGATCTCATTTAATCTTTGAGCACTTTGCTCCTTGGCTTGCATGCAAATTAAACTATCATCCGCGAAGAGGAGATGGTTGATCCAGGGCGAGCGATAGCTGACCCTTATACCTTTGTCTGCATCTTCTCCACCGAAACGATTCAGCAATGATGTAAGGCCTTCCGCACACAGCAAAAAGAGGTACGGAGACATTGGGCATCCCTGCCTTAAGCCCCTTGATGGGGAAAAGAAAGGAAGAAGCTCGCCATTGACACGGATTGAGAATCTGACTGAGGGAACACACTTCATGACAAGGCGAACAAACTCCACACCGAATCCAAGTTTGAGCATGATGGCCTGCAGATAGTGCCATTCGACACAGTCATAGGCCTTCATCATGTCTAACTTGATCGCTCACACTGAATTGCCCCCTTTTTTCCTTCTCCTCATTGCATGCACATTCTCATGTGCAATAAGAAAGTTGTCAGTTATCAGGCGGCCGGGGACGAAAGCACTCTGTTCAGCACCAACAATATCATCTAGACACTCACGAACACGGTTAGCGATTGCCTTGGTAGCGATCTTGTATAAAACCGGAAAGAGCGATATAGGGCGATATTGGGTGATTCTTTGTGGGAAGCGTACCTTCGGTATGAGAGTAATAGACGTGTCATTCATCCCTGTCGGCAATTCTCCCCCATTTAGGAAATCAAGCACAGCTGGAACGATATCATCTTTGAGCAAATTCCAGTGGCGCTGATAAAACCCTGCCGTAAATCCATCCACCCCGGGGGCCTTCGACAGGGCCATCTGAAAGAGAGCTCTACGGACCTCCTCTTCCGTGTATGGTTTTTCAAGCTCAGCATTCATCAAGGGCGTAACCCGAGGGGGTACAACATCCAGAAGCTCTTGCATCTGGTTGAAGCCTTGCGAGGTATATAGTTGTTCATAAAAGGCCTGAACCTCCGCGCGGTCTTCTTCCAGCGTATTACAAACTGTTCCATCAGCCCGAACGAGTTTTTCTATCTTGTTCATTCGTTTGCGCTGGGCTGCCTGGGCGTGAAAATTGCCCGTATTCTGGTCGCCTTCCCGTAGCCACGGGACTCGCGATCTCTGTCGGAGCCATATTTCTTCCTGACGCAGTACTCATTTCAGCTTTTTCGCAACTGCTTTCTCTTCATCTGATGGCCCCCTCCTTAATGATTGACCACGCAGACGGGTCAACTGCTCGCGCAGCTTTCTTATCTTGCGTGACAAACACCCAAACTCTTTCGCCCCCAAGCAGCAAGCTTGCCTTGCAGCGAGTTAAGAGCCTGAGCTATACCGTGCAGTCCAGCTCGACCTGCACCCTTTTGCCAAGAATCCAGAATCAGTTTATCGTAGTCCATATGTGTTTGCCACATATCTTCGTATCTGAAGGGCTTAGGGCCTCTGGGTGCAGTCGACGGGAGGTTGTCTCGCAAGTCCGCGAGAACAAAACAGTGATCAGATTCCGTTGTGACAATGTGTCTGATCCTCACATTCGAGAACATCTGCATGAAAGCGGAATTTCCGAAAGCTCTATCAAGCCGGGCTCTCACGTTGGATCGTCCCGGCTGCATATTATCCCACATGTATTCCATCCCTGACCATCCCAAATCAGAGAGTGCACACTCGTCTGTTACTTCCCGGAACGCCCGCATCTGCCATTCTGGTCTGGGGGTTCTAGAAAAGTGCTCTGAGCCAACAAGGGTCTCATTAAAGTCTCCAATGCACATCCACGCATCATGTTGGATAGCAAAAAGTGTTCTCAGGAATCTCCAACTGTGGCAACGATCTTCCACTCTCGGAGCTCCATAGAATCCCGTTACACGCCACTGCTTTCTGACATCGTATTTCTTCTGCACCATTACATCAATATGGCTGGTGCTGTAATTTTTCAGTTCCACATCCAGGTTCGAGGTCCAAAACATGCCAATACCTCCGCTCAGACCCCTACTGCTAACTGCATAGCAGCTTGAGAAACCTAGCAGATTCTGTAAGCTTTCAACTCTTGTCGCTAGAATTTTCGTCTCCATAACAAACAGGAGATCGGGCCCTTCTTGCTTCACAATGTTGCGAAGCTTGCGAACTACGCCGGGGTTCCCAAGCCCCCGGCAGTTCCAGCTCAAACAACTCATTGTCCCCGGCGGGGCTGGTTCGCAGCCGCCGCCGAACTATCCGAGCTCTCTGAATTGGTGGGAGTAGGCTTCTTCTTCTTTGGAGTCGGTTCTATCCCAGGGTCACCTCCCTCTCCAACTGGTTTGTTAGCCCCCGCTGTGAACACCACCACGGCATTGGCTACCACATCATGATGCACCTGCTCTTCGGTCTCTGCCGATGACGTACTTTAATCAGCATAGGTTCACAGCTAAGGACGTTCTTTATACCCACAATATACTCGTTTAGAAGGTAGTAGGAATCTAGAAACAACTCAGGTGGCATGCCATGTTGAAACCTACAGGGGATAGAATCACAATGAATCACAAAAAGGAAGAAAGAACCACAAGAAAATCCTCCACAAACTACAGAGGAAGCAGCGGTAGCTATATTCAATGGTCAACGATCAAGCGATGTAAACTCACTAGGGTTGTTTTCATGTGTACTCACTGGGTCTGTTCTCCAAATTATGTTTTCATCCGGTACCATTAACCTGACCTCCAGTTCTCAATTGGATAACATGATATCAACATTTCAAGAGTTTCTGAACCCCGCGCCCAAGGTCCTGCCCAAGGATCTGGATCCGCTGCCCCTGATCCGTGATGTGCGGGAGGGGCCCTGGGACGGGCATGACCGGCGGCTAGTGGTAATCCGGCAAATGGCCGGCGCCGGGAAGCTCGGTCTGCCCAGGTCATCGCTGTTGGGGAACGTAGCAGAAATTCAAAATTTTCTACGCATCACCAAGATCAATCTATGGAGTTTACTAGCAACGAGAGGGAAGGAGTGCATCTACATACCCTTGTAGATCGCGAGCGGAAGCGTTCAAGAGAACGGGGTTGATGGAGTCGTACTCGTCGTGATCCAAATCACCGATGATCCTAGCGCCGAACGGACGGCACCTCCGCGTTCAACACACGTACGGAGCAGCGACGTCTCCTCCTCCTTGATCCAGCAAGGGGGGAGGAGAGGTTGATGGAGATCCAGCAGCACGACGGCGTGGTGGTGGAAGTAGCGGGATTCCAACAGGGCTTCGCCAAGCGCTGCGAGAGGAGGGAGATGTGTCACGGGAGGGAGAGGGAGGCGCCAGGGCTTAGATTGTTGCTGCCCTCCGTCCCCCCCCCCCCACTATATATAGGGCCAAGGGAGAGGGGGGGCGCAGCCTTGGCCCTTCCTCCAAGGAAGGGTGCGGCCAGGGAGGAGTCCTTCGTCCCCAAGGCACCTCGGAGGTGCCTTCCCCCTTTAGGACTCTCCGTTTATCTTATCTCTTGGCGCATGGGCCTCTTGGGGCTGGTTCCCTTAGCCCATATAGGCCAAGGCGCACCCCCCACAGCCCATGTGGCCCCCCGGGGCTGGTGGACCCCTTGGTGGACCCCCGGACCCCTTTCGGCACTCCCGGTACAATACCGATAAAGTGCGAAACTTTTCCGGCGACCAAAATAAGACTTCCCATATATAAATCTTTACCTCCGGGCCATTCCGGAACTCCTCGTGACGTCCGGGATCTCATCCGGGACTCCGAACAACTTTCGGGTTACTGCATACTAATATCTCTATAACCCTAGCGTCACCGAACCTTAAGTGTGTAGACCCTACGGGTTCGGGAGACATGCAGACATGACCGAGACGACTCTCCGGTCAATAACCAACAGCGGGATCTGGATACCCATGTTGGCTCCCACATGCTCCTGGATGATCTCATCGGATGAACCACGATGTCGAGGATTCAATCAATCCCGTATACAATTCCCTTTGTCTACCGGTATGTTACTTGCCCGAGATTCGATCGTCGGTATCCCTATACCTTTTTCAATCTCGTTACCGGCAAGTCTCTTTACTCGTTCCGTAACTCACATCATCCCGTGATCAACTCCTTGGTCACATTGTGCACATTATGATGATGTCCTACCGAGTGGGCCCAGAGGTACCTCTCCGTTTACACGGAGTGACAAATCCCAGTCTCAATTCGTGCCAACCCAACAGACACTTTCGGAGATACCTGTAGTGCACCTTTATAGCCACCCAGTTACGTTGTGACGTTTGGTACACCCAAAGCATTCCTACGGTATCCGGGAGTTGCACAATCTCATGGTCTAAGGAAATGACACTTGACATTAGAAAAAGCTCTGAGCAAACGAACTACACGATCTTGTGTCTAGGCTTAGGATTGGGTCTTGTCCATCACATCATTCTCCTAATGATGTGATCCCGTTATCAACGACATCCAATGAACATGGTCAGGAAACCGTAACCATCTATTGATCAACGAGCTAGTCAACTAGAGGCTTACTAGGGACATGGTGTTGTCTATGTATCCACACATGTATCTGAGTTTCCTATCAATACAATTTTAGCATGGATAATAAACGATTATCATGAACAAGGAAATATAATAATAACATATTTATTATTGCCTCTAGGGCATATTTCCAACAGTCTCCCACTTGCACTAGAGTCAATAATCTAGTTCACATCACCATGTGATTAACACTCACAGGTCACATCACCATGTGACCAACATCCAAAGAGTTTACTAGAGTCAACAATCTAGTTCACATCACTATGTGATTAACACTCAATGAGTTCTGATTTGATCATGTTATGCTTGTGAGAGAGGTTATTAGTCAACGGGTCTGACCCTTTCAGATCCGTGTGTGCTTTACGAATATCTATGTCATCTTGTGGATGCTACCACGCGCTATTTGGAGCCATTTCAAATAATTGCTCTACTATACGAATCCGGTTTACTACTCAGAGTCATCCGGATTAGTGTCAAAGTTCACATCGACGTAACTCTTTACGACGAACTCCTTTTCACCTCCATAATTGAGAAAATCCTTAGTTCACTAGATACTAAGGATAAGTTCGACCGCTGTCATGTGATCCATTCCCGGATCACTATTGTACCCCTTGACCAACTCATGGCAAGGCACACTTCACGTGTGGTACACAGCATAGCATACTGTAGAGCCTACGTCTAAAGCATAGGGGACGACCTTCGTCCTTTCTCTCTCTTCTGCTGTGGTCATGTCTTGAGTCTTACTCAATACTGACACCTTGTAACACAGCCAAGAACTCCTTCTTTGCTGATCTATTTTGAACTCTTTCAAAATCATGTCAAGGTGCGCGTTCTTTGAAAGTATCATCGGGCGTCTTGATCTATCTCTATAGATCTTGATGCCCAATATGTAAGCAGCTTTATCCAGGTCTTCCTTTGAAAAACTCCTTTCAAACAACCCTTGATGCTTTCCAGAAATTTTACATCATTTCGGATCAACAATATGTCATTCACATATACTTATCAGAAATGTTGTAGCGCTCCCACTCACTTTATTGTAAATACAAGTTTCTAACAAACTTTGTATAAACCCAAAAACTTTGATCACTCCCTCAAAGCATATATTCTGACTCCGAGATGCTTGCTCTAGTCCATGGAAGGATCGCTGGAGCTAGCATACCTTTTAGCATCCTTAGGATTGACAAAACCTTTTTGATTGTATCACATACAACCTTTCCTTACGAAAACTGGTAAGGAAACTTGTTTTGACATCCATCTGCCAGATTTCATAAATGCAGCTAATGCTAACATGATTCCGACGGACTTAAGCATCGCTACGGATGAGAAAATCTCATCGTAGTCAACTCCTTGAACTTGTGAAAATACTCTTTGCCACAAGTCGAGCTTCATAGACGGTAACATTACCGTCCATGTCCGTCTTCTTCTTAAAGATCCATTTATCTCAATGGCTTGCCGATCATCGGGCAAGTTCACCAAAGTCCATGCTTTGTTCTGATACATGGATCCTATCTCGGATTTCATGGCTTCTAACCATTTGTCGGAATATGGGCCCACCATCGCTTCTCCATAGCTCGTAGGTTCAGTATTGTCTAACAACATGATATCTAAGACAGGATTACCGTACCACTCAGGAGTAGTACATATCCTTGTCGACCTACGAGGTTTGGTAGTGACTTGATCCGAAGTTTCATGATCACTATCATAAGCTTCCACTTCAATTGGTGTAGGTGCCACAGGAACAACTTCCTGTGCCCTGCTACACACTAGTTGAAGTGACGGTTCAATAACCTCATCAAGTCTCCACCATCCTCCCACTCAATTCTTTCGAGAGAAACTTTTCCTCGAGAAAGGACTCGTTTCTAGAAGCAATTACTTTTGCTTCCAGATCTGAAATAGGAGGTATACCCAACTGTTTTGGGTATTCTATGAAGATGCATTTATCCGCTTTGGGTTCGAGCTTATCAGCCTGAAACTTTTTCACATAAGCGTCGCAGCCCCAAACTTTTAAGAAACGACAGCTTAGGTTTCTCTAAACCATAGTTCATACGGTGTCGTCTCAACGGAATTGCGTGGTGCCCTATTTAAAGTGAATGCGGTTGTCTCTAATGCCTAACCCATAAACGAAAGTGGTAATTCGATAAGAGACATCATGGTATGCACCATATCCAATAGGGTGCAGTTATGATGTTCAGACACACCATCACACTATGGTGTTCCAGGCGGTATTAATTGTGAAACACTTTCCACAATGTCTTAATTGTGTGCCAAACTCGTAACTCAGATATCTCTATGATCATATCATAGACATTTTATCCTCTTGTCACGACGATCTTCAACTTCACTCTGAAATTACTTGAACCTTTCAATAATTCAGACTTGTGTTTCATCAAGTAAATACACTCAGCATCTACTCAAACCATCTGTGAAGTAAGAACATAACGATATCCACTGCATGCCTCAGCACTCATTGGACTGCATACATCAAAATGTATTACTTCCAATAAGTTGCTCTCTTGTTCCATCTTACTGAAAACGAGGCCTTTCAGTCATCTTGCCCATGTGGTATGATTTGCGTGTCTCAAGTGATTCAAAATCAAGTGAGTCCAAACGATCCATCTGCATGGAGTTTCTTCATGCATATATATACCAATAGACATGGTTTGCATGTCTCAATTTTTTCAAAAACGACTGAGTCCAAAGATCCATCTACATGGAGCTTCTTCATGCGTTCTATACCAATATGACTCAAATGGTAGTGCCACAAGTATGTGGAACTATCATTACTATTTTATATCTTTTGGCACGAAGATGTGTATCACTACGATCGAGATTCATTTTAGGTGCAAGACCATTGAAGGTATTATTCAAATAAACAGAGTAACCATTATTCTCCTTAAATGAATAACCGTATTGCGATAAACATAATCCAATCATGTTTATGCTCAACGCAAACTCCAAATAACAATTATTTGGGTTTAACACCAATCTCGATGGTAGAGGGAGCATGCGATGCTTGATCACATCAACCTTGGAAACACTTCCAACACACATCGTCATCTCACCTTTATCCAGTCTCCATTTATTCCGCAGCTTTTATTTCGAGTTACTAACACTTAGCAACCGAACCGGTATCTAATACCCTGGTGCTGCTAGGAGTACTAGTAAAGTACACATTCATATAATGTATATCCAATATACTTCTGTCGACCTTGCCCGCCTTCTCATCTACCAAGTATCTAGGGTAGTTCCGCTTCAGTGACCGTCCCCCTCATTACAGAAGCACCTAGTCTCGGGTTTGGGTTCAACCTTGGGATTTTTCACTAGAGCAGCAAATGACTAGCTGTTTCATGAAGTATCCCTTTTGCCCTTGCCCTTCTAGAAACTAGTGGTTTTACTAAGCATCAACAATTGATGCTCCTTCTTGATTTCTACTTTCGCGGTGTCAAACATCGCGAACAGCTCAAGGATCATCATCTATCCTTGATATTTATAGTTCATCACGAAGCTCTACTAGCTCGGTGGCAGTGACTATGGAGAACCATCACTATCTCATCTGGGAGATTAACTCCCACTCGATTCAAGCGATTGTAGTACTCAGACAATCTGAGCACATGCTCAACGATTGAGCTTTTCTCCCTTAGTTTGCAGGCTTAAGAAATTTGTCAGAGGTCTCATACCTCTTGACGTGGGCACTAGTCTGAAATCCCAATTTCAGTCTTCGGAACATCTCATATGTTCTGCGACGTTTCAAAAAAAACGTCTCTTGTGCCACAATTCTAAACCGTTAGCATTACGCACTGAACTATCACGTAGTCATCAAAACGTGTATGTCAGATGTTTCGTAACATCTACAGATGACGCTGAGGTTCAGCACACCGAGCGGTGCATTAAGGACATAAGCCTTCAGTGCAGCAATGAGGACAATCCTCAGTTTACGGACCCAGTCCGCATAATTGCTACTACCAACTTTCAACTAAATTTTCTCTAGGAACATATCTTAAACAGTAGAACTAAAGCGTATGGCATAATTTACAAAGACCTTTTGACTATGTTCATGATAATGAAGTTCATCTAATTATTTAATGAACTCCCACTCAGATAGACATCCCTCTAGTCATCTAAGTGATACATGATCCGAGTCAAACTAGGTCGTGTCCGATCATCACGTGAGACGGACTAGTCATTATCGGTGAACATCTCCATGTTGATCGTATCTACTATACGACTCATGTTCGACCTTTCGGTCTCTTGTGTTCCGAGGCCATGTCTGTACATGCTAGGCTCGTCAAGTCAACCTAAGTGTTTTGCATGTGTTCCGAGGCCATGTCTGTACATGCTAGGCTCATCAACACCCGTTGTATTCGAACGTTAGAATCTATCACACCCGATCATCACGTGGTGCTTCAAAACAACGAACCTTCGCAACGGTGCACAGTTAGGGGGAACACGTCTCTTGAAATTTTAGTCAGGGATCATCTTATTTATGCTACCGTCGTTCTAAGCAAATAAGATGTAAACATGACAAACATCACATGCAAATCATAAAGTGACGTGATATGGCCAATATCATCTTGCGCCTTTGATCTCCATCTTTGAGGCGCGGCATGATCACCTTCGTCACCGGCATGACACCATGATCTCCATCATCATGATCTCCATCATCGTGTCTTCATGAAGTTGTCTCGCCAACTATTACTTATACTACTATGGCTAACGGTTAGCAATAAAGTAAAGTAATTACATGGCGTTTTCTGTGACACGCAGGTCATACAATAAATTAAGACAACTCCTATGGCTCCTGCCGGTTGTCATACTCATCGACATGCAAGTCGTGATTCCTATTACAAGAACATGATCAATCTCATACATCACATATATCATTCATCACATCCTTTTGGCCATATCACATCACATAGCATACCCTGCAAAAACAAGTTAGACGTCCTCTAATTGTTGTTGCATGTTTTACGTGGCTGCTATGGGTTTCTAGCAAGAACGTTTCTTACCTACGCAAAAGCCACAACGTGATATGCCAATTTCTATTTACCCTTCATAAGGACCCTTTTCATCGAATCCGATCCGACTAAAGTGGGAGAGACAGACACCCGCTAGCCACCTTATGCAACTAGTGCATGTCAGTCGGTGGAACCTGTCTCACGTAAGAGTACGTGTAAGGTCGGTCCGGGCCGCTTCATCCCACGATGCCGCCGAATCAAGATAATACTAGTAACGGCAAGAAGAATTGGCAACATCAACGCCCACAACTGCTTTGTGTTCTACTCGTGCATAGTAACTACGCATAGACCTAGCTCATGATGCCACTGTTGGGGAACGTAGCAGAAATTCAAAATTTTCTACGCATCACCAAGATCAATCTATGGAGTTTACTAGCAACGAGAGGGAAGGAGTGCATCTACATACCCTTGTAGATTGCGAGCGGAAGCGTTCAAGAGAGCGGGGTTGATGGAGTCGTACTCGTCGTGATCCAAATCACCGATGATCCTAGCGCCGAACGGACGGCACCTCCGCGTTCAACACACGTACGGAGCAGCGACGTCTCCTCCTCCTTGATCCAGCAAGGGGGGAGGAGAGGTTGATGGAGATCCAGCAGCACGACGGCGTGGTGGTGGAAGTAGCGGGATTCCAACAGGGCTTCGCCAAGCGCTGCGGGAGGAGGGAGATGTGTCACGGGAGGGAGAGGGAGGCGCCAGGGCTTAGATTGCTGCTGCCCTCCCTCCCCCCACTATATATAGGGCCAAGGGAGAGGGGGGGCGCAGCCTTGGCCCTTCCTCCAAGGAAGGGTGCGGCCAGGGAGGAGTCCTTCGTCCCCAAGGCACCTCGGAGGTGCCTTCCCCCTTTAGGACTCTCCGTTTATCTTATCTCTTGGAGCATGGGCCTCTTGGGGCTGGTTCCCTTGGCCCATATAGGCTAAGGCGCACCCCCCACAGCCCATGTGGCCCCCCCGGGGCTGGTGGACCCCTGGACCCCTTTCGGCACTCCCGGTACAATACCGATAAAGTGCGAAACTTTTCCGGCGACCAAAATAAGACTTCCCATATATAAATCTTTACCTCCGGACCATTCCGGAACTCCTCGTGACGTCCAGGATCTCATCCGGGACTCCGAACAACTTTCGGGTTACCGCATACTAATATCTCTATAACCCTAGCGTCACCGAACCTTAAGTGTGTAGACCCTACGGGTTCGGGAGACATGCAGACATGACCGAGACGACTCTCCGGTCAATAACCAACAGCGGGATCTGGATACCCATGTTGGCTCCCACATGCTCCTCGATGATCTCATCGGATGAACCACGATGTCGAGGATTCAATCAATCCCGTATACAATTCCCTTTGTCTACCGGTATGTTACTTGCCCGAGATTCGATCGTCGGTATCCCTATACCTTGTTCAATCTCGTTACCGGCAAGTCTCTTTACTCGTTCCGTAACTCACATCATCCCGTGATCAACTCCTTGGTCACATTGTGCACATTATGATGATGTCCTACCGAGTGGGCCCAGAGGTACCTCTCCGTTTACACGGAGTGACAAATCCCAGTCTCGATTCGTGCCAACCCAACAGACACTTTCGGAGATACCTGTAGTGCACCTTTATAGCCACCCAGTTACGTTGTGATGTTTGGTACACCCAAAGCATTCCTACGGTATCCGGGAGTTGCACAATCTCATGGTCTAAGGAAATGACACTTGACATTAGAAAAAGCTCTGAGCAAACGAACTACACGATCTTGTGTCTAGGCTTAGGATTGGGTCTTGTCCATCACATCATTCTCCTAATGATGTGATCCCGTTATCAACGACATCCAATGTCCATGGTCAGGAAACCGTAACCATCTATTGATCAACGAGCTAGTCAACTAGAGGCTTACTAGGGACATGGTGTTGTCTATGTATCCACACATGTATCTGAGTTTCCTATCAATACAATTTTAGCATGGATAATAAACGATTATCATGAACAAGGAAATATAATAATAACATATTTATTATTGCCTCTAGGGCATATTTCCAACAATCGCGGCCCTCACTGCTGCCGTGACCACGCGGGAGTCCAGAAATCCTCGTCCATGCGGACGGCGCGGTGGTCAGGTATGTTGTCTGGCAGCCGCAGCTTCGGCGTCCTTCATGATCGATCCGATGTGACTACCTTGATTCAGATCTGGACAGCTTGGTTGCGGTGATCCACATCCAATTGGCTGTGTGCTGCAGCGACTCCTACGGCTCCACGATGTCGACGGTCATCGAAAAGTCTTTTTTCCAGGCTAATGGTTGACTTCGACGGTGAGGTGCAAATAATGGGCAGCGACTTGACGCAAAGGAATGATTGTGCAACGACAGCAATCACATCGCATGTAGTTGTTTGGATTGTGGAGAAGTGGTGGCGACAACACATGAGTGACTTTGATGGTGGTGCTACGTGTGCACCCGGTCTCAAGCTCCGGGGTGAAAGCCTAGGTGTGGCCAATTGGTATACCTGGCAATGACGATGTTTTTCTTACATTGTTACCTTGTTGAAGGCATTGCTCGGTTATGCTCGGACTGATTCTCCACGGTGAAAATCTAGATTCTAGCATTTGTTGTTGGATCCGGTGACGACGGTGCTTGAGCACCGTTCCCTTTCTGAAGGCTTTGCTGTTGAAGAAATTCGTTGTCCATGTGGTGTCATGAGATAGTTGGTGCGGATATGGTCATTGTCGTAATTTGCCGATCGTGGATATGATCACTTGGGTTTTAATTTTTCATCGCCTACGCATAGCTTTGGTCGCATGTGACTTTGCTATTTGCTGACATGTTGTGTGTGTGCATTGGTGTTGGTTGTGTGCATCCTAGTTATGCAGAGGCCGGGTGTGTGCTTATTGTGTTTGTATCCTCTTGATGCTTCATTATGAGCTAATAAAATCCGCCTTTTTATAAATAAAAAAACGAGTTTCTGAACCTCAGGTACAAAAACGAGAACAAAAAACACCCAGATCTGGTGCTTCGACAAGCACTTTCCCTTCGAGATGGTCATTCGCTATGCACCAAAATTTGTTCTATATTTTCTTCATCTATGTAAATCTCTCCACCTTACTATATTAGATAACAACTACTCTACTTAAAAACGAAAAGATCAGAAAAATTGACGTAGACAGTTCTAGCACCTTGGCACATTTGGCAACAGCTTTCCCAAAATGGCAAAAATCTGAAGAGCTATACCTTATTTTCTTGGTCAAGGATAATCACAATGTCTTGGCAACCTTGTCATATATTTGATTCTGACCAGATATCTTTGTAACATACTCCCTCTGTAATTAATATAAGAGCGTTTAGATCACTACTTTAGTATTTTAAACGCTCTTATATTAGTTTACGACTTGGTGACTCCTCGACCAACCATGGACCTCATTAATTGGTTATTGCAAGAGTACCAATGGTGTCAAATTTCTTCCCCTTCCTCTGGAGCGGCGGAAATTCAGCCATGACTTGTGTTGAAGGATGGAAGACTTCTTGTGATGCGAGTCGAGATTGTCATTAGGTTGTAAATAGATCTATTGCAATACTTGTGTGAATCCATATTATAAAAGGAGATCGATTCTTTTGATAATAAGTCGACAAATTTATATGACTCGTGCGCTTATGAGTTCCATCTAAAGATGCTCATCAACAAAGGATGTAACTTTTCACAAAATGATCCTCATAACCAGTATACTCCTTCGGTTTCAAGGTACAATATGCGTATAAGATTTTTCAAGTCCAAACTTCATATATTTTGACCAAGTTTATAGAAAAATTTAAAAACATCCTACGGTATCTTTTCTGCTTAAAATTCATTTAAGGCGAACCGTGAATCGATTTTACGGGTTGGTAATTTAGCACGTCTGCTAGAGATGATGTAAGCAAAGACTAGCTTGGCCATATATAATTCACCCACGTGAAACGTGAAAGGCAAGATGCTTAATTGTCTGACAACTGACAGCGCAGTGAATTTGCTACTGCGTGTGCATGGGAACACGTGACAGACATGCGGCAGTGAACAAGCCACGGAGGCAGCCCAGGATGATACTTGAAAATACTTATCATTAAAATGAAAAAAGGACGTATTTAGAACTAAAATACATCTAGATACATTCTTTTTTATTCATTTTGATGACAAGTATTTTCGGACGGAGGAGTAGATAAGAAATTGCACGTTCAGCGACTGACACGCGGGTACCGCACCAATAAAATACTTTGAGCGCTGACCGCTGAGACTGAGAGCATCCCATTCCGAGAGAGCTTTTATTACCCTCTTCTGATCTTCTCTTCCAAACCAAGCTAACCGCCGATTCGATCGCCATGGCAGCTGAAACCGATCACCGCCGACGCGCTTATCACGTCGTGCTGTTCCCGTTCATGGCTCAGGGCCACCTCGCGCCGTTCCGCTGCCTCGCCGCCCTCGTGCGCCGCTGCCGGCCGGACGCCCGGGTCACCTTCGTCGCCACCTCCTGCACGGCCGAATCCCTCCGCGCCCACCTCGACGACGAAGGCATCGCCGTCCACGCCCTCCCCTTCAGCCCCGCCAATGCCAGCGTCCGCTCCTTCCAGCAGCTCATCGACCTCTTCCACGCCTCCGAGTCACTCCGCCCGGCGTTCCACCAGTTCATCGTGGAACTCAGACGCTCCGACCCCCTCGCCGACGTGCACGTCGTGGCGGACATGTTCCTGGCCTGAACGGTGGACGTCGCACGCGGCGACCCCGGCGTCACGCACTCCGTCGTGCTCACCAGCAGCGGCTACGGCTCGGCGCTCTACTTCTCGCTCTGGAACAGCGTCCCGCTTGTCCCCAACGACGACGATGACGAGTGCTTCCTCCTCCCGAGCTTCCCGGACATCAGCGTCCACCGTTCGCAGCTCACCGATCACCTCGCGGCGGCCGACGGCGGCGACGCGTGGTCGACCTTCATCCGCAGGCAGATCGCCGCCTTCTCCCGTGCCGACGCGCTGCTCGTCAACACCGCCGAGAAGCTCGAGCCAACGGGATTAAGCATGCTTAGGCAATGGCTCAACAATGTCCCGATATTCCCGGTCGGGCCGCTGCTCCGGGCAGCAAGATCGGCATTGCCGGAGAAGGCGACAACGAGTAGCCCCATCTTGGCTTGGCTCGGCAAGCAACCGCCAGGCTCGGTGCTGTACGTGTCGTTCGGGTCGCTGTACATGATCTCCGCGTCGCAGGCGACGGAGCTGGCAATGGGGCTCGAGAAGAGTGGACACAAGTTCCTGTGGGTGGTCCAGCCCGCCGCCGACGTGAACGGCAGCGAGTCACCGTCGTCGATCGGGCCTTCCGGACGGGTTCGCGGAGAGGATAGAGGTTGCCGGGCGCGGGCTGGTGGCGCAGTGCTGGGCAACGCAGGTTGAGATCCTGGCGCACCCGGCCACGGGCGCCTTCCTGACGCACTGCGGGTGGAACTCGGCACAGGAAAGCCTCGCCGGGGGCGTGCCGATGGTGGGGTGGCCGCTCTTGGCGGAGCAGTTCTACAACGCCAAGTTGCTGTCGGAGGAGATGGGTGTGTGCGTGTGTTGGAACCGTAGCCCTCTAGCTACCTCTCCTCTCACTTGAATGAAGGTGGAAGAAAAAGAACAGTGGACGAGGTTTTTCGGCCGGCGCACGAACGCCGGCCACGGGCGCACGAACGGCTCAATTCTTTTCTTCTTTACAATGGTTACATGGCTACACACTGACTCATATACACACGACTCATGCCGACGCACTTTACATCGATACACTGTGGGGGATTTTATACCCGGGTGCTCACCTGACGCACCCCTCGCTGGCTAACAACCTGGACTAATCCAGCCGGCTTTGAAGCCTGGCCACGCAGCGCCTCCGCAGACAACGCGCACGCACGCACATCCCACAGGCCTGCTGCTGCACTTGGCCACTACCAGCTTGACCGCTTCCCACGCACGCACTAACACATGCATGTCCGTCTACCTAGCCCACCCAACGGCACGCACGGACCAGACTAATTGATTCACTAACCAATTACTTACATGCATCAAGATTAGTACTAACATCAGCTGGCGCGCGGCGCCATGGCGGCCGTGACGAGGGACGAGGTGGCGGAGGCGGTGGAGAGGGTGCTCGGCGAGACGTCCGGAGTGCGCGCCGCAATGAGGCGGAAGGCCGCGGAGATGAAGGAGGTGATCGACGCGGCGAGGGACGGCGACGGCGAGAAGTCATCGCTGGGAGTGACCCGGAGGTTCTTGGACGCGATGGCACGTACGCGATGATGGGATATACGTTACGGTCCGATCAGCTGCAACCTACAATAAGATAATGATAAACAGATTTATGAATAAACAATTAAACACTACTGTAATGCATAACAATTCTTGATCATACAAAGAGTAAAGTTTGACTCCTTATTTGGCTTTTATATTGGATAATTAGCATGTTGGGGCTAGAATTTCAAAAATTACCTCTCATAATCTAGAATAATTCGGGTACGGATATATCCACTTCCATATCCATATTTGTGTCAAAATCTCATATCATATTTATTTTTTTAAATAAATTCTGATACGGGTAATTTCCAATTCCATTTTAGTTCGAATGCAGATGTTTCAGATACGAATATGCATTTTCTCGAATATGAATACGAATATGCATTTTCTCGAATATGAATATCCACTACCAATTTCCGCCCCTACTGTTCAATCATGAGATTTTTCGTGTATTATCAGATCAAGCTGTATATGATACTTGAGCTGAGGTTCATAATTCGGGGGCAAGTGAGTGTAAAATGGCTGCACCGGTGAGTTGAGTTGAATCCATAAAAGCACAACAATTATGTTATCGGTCCAACAAAACATCATTTTGTATTTTTTTTACATAGTACAGACGCTCGTCGTACAATGCACCGAACGTACAGGGCGCCTTGAGGAGATCCGCGCCCTTGACCTTCGCGCAGATATCTGAGGGATCTTCACTGAAGAATGGGCTCATAGATATAATTTGGAAGACTCTCTCATGGAGATCTACTCCAAGGAGGAGGAATTTTGGCGCCAGCGAGGCTCTATGAATTGGGTGCTGTTTGGTGACGCCAACACAGCTTACTTCCAAGTCATTGCTAATGGTCGTAGGAGACGCTGCTCCATTCCCCTTTTATGGGAAAGGAGTCAGCTGTTTCAAGACCCTACGCCTATCCGCTCGCTGGTTGACGACTTCTACAAGTCGTTATTTGCGGGGCGTCCTCGGGGTGGTATCGCCCTTGCCGACCATATTTGGTCGCCTGACCAACAAGTCTCCCTGGAGGAGAACGCGACCCTACTCGCCCCATTTGACGCCGCGGAAGTGGAGGCTTTCGTAAAAGCCATGAACCCGGCCTCGGCCCCGGGCCCGGATGGACTACCGGTTCATTTTTTCCAGGCATTCTGGCCAATGGTCAAGGAGATCATCCTTGACCTATTCCGGGAATTCTCTAAGGGAACATTAGATATGTCCTGGCTTAACTACTGGGTCATCTCCTTGATTCTCAAGGTGCCGGGCGCCGCTGACATTAGGCAGTTCCGACCTATCACAGTCATCAATGTGATATTCCGGATTTTGGCCAAGGGGTACGCCACTAGGGCGGCCCTAATCGCCCCCTGGATCCACCACCCGAACCAGTCAGCCTTCACGAAAGGCAGGTATATTTTGGATGGGATCCTCGTTCTTCACGAGGTCATCCATGAGGTCAAGAGGAAGCATCTCCGTGTTGTGTTCTTCAAGATTGACTTCCATAAAGCATACGACACCGTCCATTGGTCCTTCCTTCGGGAGGTGTTGCTCAAGCGTGGATTTGACTCCCACTGGGTTGCGCGGGTGATGCAGTTAGTGACGAGTGGCCGTACGACTGTGAACATCAATGGGGAGATCGGGCCTTACTTCATGACTGGCCAAGGAGTATGGCAAGGAGATCCGATCTCCCCATTTCTTTTCAACCTTGTGGTCGATGCTCTAGCTTCGATCCTAGATTTGGCTAAACGGGCCGGCCACATTCGGGGGATTTGCCCCCATCTTGTGGCCAATGGAGGTCTGACCCACCTCCAATATGCAGATGATACCATTATGATGGTGGAAGGATCGGACGAGGATATTCAGAACCTCAAGTTCCTCCTCCTATGCTTTCAAGAGATGCCGGGCCTCACGATTAACTTCGCCAAAAGTGAGGTGATGGTCCTTGGGTACTCCCAGGCGGAAGCTCAGCGAATCACCAATCGCTTGAACTGTCGTTTGGGATCCTTCCCGACTACTTACCTAGCCATGTCAATTAGTGACACACGTCTACTGGAGAAGGACTTTCGCCCAATAATCGCCAAGTTTCAACCTAGGATGGAGCCTTGGCAGGGGAGATGGCTCTCTAAAGCCGCTCGAGTGATTCTGATGAACTCCTCCGTTATTAGCCTTTTGATGTACATAATGAGATTCTATAGTCTACATGAATCCCTTCATCATAAGGTCACCAAACTCCTCTCCAGATTCTTCTGGGCTGGAGAAAACAATAAACAGAAGTACCACATGGTGAAGTGGTCTGAGATCTGTAAGCCTAAGGACCAAGGAGGCCTGGGGGTCATCTCATCCAAGCGGATGAATATTGCCCTACTCTCCAAATGGCTCTGGCGAATTCAGACCGATGTGGGCGGTCTGTGGCTCGAGATTATCCGCGTGAAGTATCTTCGCGGGCAACCGCTGGCCTTCGCCCCTAGATCTGGAGGGTCTCATTTCTGGCAATCGGTGATCCGTCTGATGCCGGTCTTGCGCATTGGGACCTCCATTAAAGTGGGCACCGGGTCCGGCACCTTATTCTGGATTGATAGGTGGGCTGGGACTCGCCCATTTGCGTATCGCTTTTACGCGTTATTCTCGATCTGTGTCCGCCCACAACTCTCTGTAGCTGTGGCTCTAGCTGACTTGGGCGCTATTGCCTTCCGCCGTACCTTCGGGGTGGTGGAGCTCGAGCAATGGGACAAATTACTCGAGTGTATTGCCCTCCACTCCCCCTCCCTTGAACCTGATTCGCTGTCTTGGCATCTCGAGCCAAGTGGAAGATTCTCGACTAAGTCTCTTTACCAGGCGATTGTTCCCACCCCTGGGCCGGTGGAACTATCGGTGCTTTGGGAGATCAAATTCCCCTTGAAAATTCGCATATTTCTCTGGCAATGGGCCCGAGGCCGTCTCCCTTTGGGAACGGAGGTCCGAAAAAGTAATAGTCCTAGGGATGGCCTCTGCCCCATTTGTTTGGTCCCGGAAGATTGTAACCACATCTTCTTCCGGTGCCCTTCGGCGCAATTCCTATGGAGCTGCTTCCGGGAGGTGGTTGGCGGCAATTGGTGCCACGACAATCTCCTAGACTTGTTTGGGGAGGTCCTTAGGCTCCCCGGCCCTAGTCGCGCCCCCATTTGGGTGGCTTTGGGTACCCTGGCATGGACCCTTTGGTGTACCCGCAATAAGCTAGTCATCGAGTGTGTGATTCCGTGTCGTGTGACTGATGCAATCTATAAAATGTGTGGCTTCTTACAGCTCTGGAGACCGCTTAGCAAGCGGCGCGACCGCGACGTCATCGACAACATCATTGTGGGTCTTCGTTCCTCGGCATCGGCTTTTGCTCCACCACCGCCACCACCTCCCGAGCCGGATTAGCTTTTTTTAGCTTTGTTTGGGGCTTGTCCTGCTGTGCCCCCAGCATGACTTTATGACTTGTTCGTACTTTGTACTAATGTGTTGGATGCTTGGTTCGTTACTTTATAATATAAAGCGGGGGAAACCCTTTTTCTTACAATGCACCGAACGCAACGTTAATCGTGACAAAAACACTGGACTCATGTTGACCCATGTTTTTGACGTGGCAAAACTATGACGAGGCTGGGCTTAGTGGCTGACGGCCGTTAACCAGCTCGGTCGGACGCACCCGTTAGGGTAAGCCGACCATGAATTAAGGTGCACCCCGCCCCATTCTTCCCTCTATCTCCCCTCACTTCTTGGTGAAGGTCCGATTGTGCTGTGTGGTGGTTGCTTCGGGGCCTCGCGTTCAGATCAAATGGGCTCAGGCGATAGGCGTGATGCGCCGGTCTGGCGGTGGCGTTGGCTGCTCTAAGTCGTGTGGAAGGGGGGTGGCGGCGCGTGGTGGCCAGGGCATCGGCCCTGGTGCGTGGCGTTCATTTCCAGGCGGATTTGCAGTGGTTAATGTTGTTCTCGATCTGTCCGGGAGCGTCTTGGCGCCATGGTGGTGGTAGCATTGTGTGCATCGTTGTGGCTTCCAAAGCCCTCGCTCCAGTAGTGGAGGTGGTGCTGGCGTCAATGCAGACAGTCCACCATGGTGATGTGGCCGTTGACGTCATTCCTTTTTTTTTTGGTTTGGCTCGTCGTCATGGAATCCAAGCGGAGCTATGGCTGATCTCGCAAGGTTCATTGCAGTCTGGTTTGTTCATTGCGGTCTGGCTTCACCCTAGGGTCAGAGATGGCGAGGCATAAGGCTTAGGGCGAAAGCCTTGTTCTTCGGCGGAGGTCGTTGCCGGTGATGTTGGCACCCATGGGTGTCCTCCTCCTTGAGGCATTGTCGAAGAGTACTTCCTTCCATTGGGACATAACCGGGCGGAGGGGAAGTGGCATTGGAGGTTGTGGATTGGCCAAATCTATCCCGGGTTTCGGTGGGGTGATCATGCGCGGGTCTAGAAGAAAACTTTTTGGTCGATAGTGGTCGATGCCTGTGACGGCGAGGTCCTCAGGTGTAGTTACATTTTTGAAGGCGTCTCCGAAGATCTTGTTTGCTATCAATCTGCGACAAGGTCACGGTAGATGTGGTGGTCTGTTTTGATTGGCTTCAGCAGTTGTTGTTTTTTCTCTTTCTTTTTTTCCATGTTTTTTAGTCAGTTTTTCTTATAAACTGGCAACCTCTGTATTTTATCTCTCTTAATGAAGTCGGCGGAGCTCCTGCCTTGCACGTCAAAGAAAAAACTGAATAGATCTTTGTTCCTAAATTTTAGAGATTCAAACTCGACAGTCTGTCACAAAACGTCTGTTGAAATTCTTTTCTTTAAAAGCTGACACATTTGTTTTTTTCCTGGGAGATAGCTGACACATGTGTTGTGTCCTCTTGCGGCAACCGAGCACAAAGTCTGCTCCCCAAATTTCCATGACATGCGGTCATTGTGTTCTTCGTGTCCACGGGTATGCATTATGTCTTGGACGGCGTACGTGTGCTCCAAGAATCGGTGTTTGGTGAGGTACTTAGTTTAGTCAGTGTAGGTTCACAACTGAGGACGTTCTCTGTACGCACAGTATACACGTTTAGAAGGTAGTGGGAATCTAGAAACGTGCCATGCCATGTGTGTTGAAACCTATAAGGGATAGAATCACGACGAATTGCAAAAGAAAAAAAAAGAACCACAAGATAATCCTCCACAAACTACGGAGGATCAGCAGTGACTATATTCAATGGTCAACCATCAAGAGATGTAAACTCACTGGGGCTGTTCTCCAAATTCTGTTTTCATCCGGTACCATTAACTTGACCTCAGCTCTCAATTGGATAACATGATATCAGCATTTCAGGAGCTTGTGAACTTCAGGAGCCACTCTTGCAAAAAGGAAAAGAAAAACGATACAATCTTGTGCTTCGACCAGCAGTTTTTGTTCGAGATGGACGCTTCCGAAATTTGTTCTACCTTTTCTTCATCCATCTAATTCTCTCCACCTTATTATGTCAGATAACAACTCCCTGAAAACTAAAAGATCAGAAAACTTGACGCAGACAGTTCTAGCACCTTACTTGGCACATTTATTGTTGATTGTTGGTTTTATGGTAGTTAGCCAGTCTTTCCGGCTGGTACCTTATTTGGCACATTTGGCAACAACTTTCCCAAAATGGCAAAATCCGAAGAGCTATATACATTTTTCTGGTCAATGATAATTATGTTGTCTTGGAAACCTTGTCATATACTTCTTCCGTCCGGAATTATTTGTCGCGGGAATGGATGATGTATCTAGATGTATTTCAGTTCTAGATGCCTTTATTTTTGCGACAAACAATTTGTGGCGGAGGGAGTATTTGATTCTGCCCAGATATTTTTGCAACGTAAACATATTTTCATGAACATCATTGAATCCATCACCTGCATTTTCAAAATGGGCATGATTGCATAGAATATGAAAAGAAAAAGATAATCCCCCAAAGTCATCTATCATATTTGTTGACAATAACGGTTTCAATTGCCTGGTGGCTGCTAGCTCCTCAAAATAAGCAAACGTTATATTAAGATATGTTAGTAGATCCTATAGGAAGCATTCTGCTTTCTCGATCTTTTGATGGCGTCTCTTTGATCTCGTGTTCCTAACACACCAGGAATGCCTCTCATACTTTTTTCGGGTAGACACCCAGGCTAGGGGTTGTAGATAAGTTGTTCATGTCCATCTCTATGAGCAGACACTTGGTGAGAGTCCTCGACCAACCGTGGACCTAATTAATTGGTTGTTGCAGGAGTACCAACGATGTGATTTCTTCCTCTTCCTCTGGAGTGGCGAAAGTTCAGCCACGATGTGACATTGCATGATGAAGGATGGAAGACTTTGAGTTTGTGATGCGAGTCGATATTGTCATTAGGTTGTAAATGCATCTATTGCAATACTTCGGTGACTCCATAATATAAATGGAGATTGACAGCTCTGAGAATAAATCGACCGATTTATATGACTCATGCGCATATGAGCTCCAGCTGAAGTTGTGCATCGAAGAAGGACGTAACCTTTCACAAAATGATCCTTATAGCTAGTATACTCCTTCGGTCTCAAGGTACAATGCGTATAAGATTGTTCAAGTCAAAACTTCATAAACTTTGGTCAAGTTTATAGAAAAATTTAGAAACATCTACACTACCAAGACAACACCATTAGATATATCATGAAATATATTTTCACATGATATATGTTTGATATTGTATATATAAATATATTTTCTAGAAATTTGGTAAAACTTTGTGTAGATAGATTTTCATGAAAATCAATGTGCACTATATTATGAGATGAAGGGAGTCACTCTTACGCGGGGCTAAAGTATCCTTGCCCGTGACTTCTCACTAGTAGGAAAAGGGGCTTTTACCCCGGTTCATAAGGGCTGGAACCGGGACTAAAGGGTCGTTACTAATGCCTAGCCCTTTAGTCCCGGTTCTTACACGAACCGGGACTAAAGGCCGTCCACGTGGCCGGTGCGGGGAGCCCAGGCAGGAGGGCCTTTGGTCCCGGTTGGTGCCACCAACCGGGACCAATAGGCATCCACGCGTCAGCACCTGGCAGGAGCTGAGGTTTTTTTTTTGAAAGGGGGGGGTGGTTTGGGGGTTTTGGGGGGTTAATTTAGGTTGTTATTAGGTAGCTATTAGAGAGAAGTGTCCTCTCTTATATCTTCGTGCTTGGTTTACCAACGCTACGTACTGCTATGCCTAAACATGGCTTAGATTGAAGTGAAGGCAACATGTGGTGCATGTCGAAAGTAATACTAATCCGGACTTGGTCAAGTTTGGATTGTACTACTTTCGACACGCACCACATGCATATTGCCTTCACTTCAATCCAATCCATGTTCATTTCACCCGCTGATATATAATAACTCTTCATGCGCGCATCATGCATCATCATATATAATAACAAGTCCTACTAATCATCATCATACAACTTCTACTCGTTATTAATAACAATTCATACGATCATCATCCTCACAGTCATCGAACCAACCCTACTTAATTGTTCTTAGCACATGATCATCGGTATTAGGTAGGACCGAAATACCCTCTTTAAGGTAAAATAGCATAAAACAATATAGACCCTGACTCTCCATTATGGAGAATGGAGATCATCTTGTCTCCAATTCTTGCGCCTCGCTTCCTTTTGCTTCCAAGAAGCTCCTTGCGACTGTCCATACATTTTTTCTATTCTTTGATTTGCATGTCTCCACTTCTTTTAGAAATCCGGTATGGACAGTTGAGATTCGTAGGATGACCTGGTTGTATATTCAAAACATCAAGCCTACCATTCTGATACATCAAATGAGGCACACAATTCTCTAGGATTATCTGTTGAAAAACATAGTAATAACTTCATAGTTAGCAATGATAATGTACTAGTTTTAGAACTATGCAAAATATGCACGGATGTCGTAATAGTAAGAAATCTTACCAGGGTATCTCCATAGTAGTTACCGTAGTTCAGCACGTGCACTAGTGGCACACATGGAGGACCATAATGTTGAGGAGTTTGATTCTAGATATTGTAATTCTCAATATCAGTACAAAATCCGACCAGATGAGTTTTCTCCTTATAAGTTAACTCAGAGCCATCGGTGTAGTAGGTTCTGTCTACCATGTTCCGCACATTGTTTGAACAATCAAAATAAGCTGTCAATGAAAATAAGCTGTCAACTATTTTGAAATGAACCATATAAATTAGCTAATAACTATGTTTGAGAAACTCACATAGCGGTAGAATTGGAGGCGTATCAACAAGGACCCAAATGTCCATATTGTCTTGCTCGATGTCAGGATCACCAAGATCCATGGTGACAAGCATACCCTCATCAAAATCATACATCTTGCAAAATGCTTCCCAATTTTTGCATCCAAAATGGGTTACGCTCTCAGAATTATACAGCTTTACTTCAAAATCTATATCATGATGGGTCCTTAGGTGAATTTTCTTTGTTTCCATACTTTCATGGTCTTCAAAACCCATCCTCTCCAAGACGTAGCGTCTTGCATGGCATGGGATAAGCTAGCCGAATTGTAAAAGATGAAAAGTACACGTTGAAATAGTTGAAGTCGTGCTTAATTACGAAAAAATAACACTTGTCGTCGTTGCATACCGTTTCAACATCGAACGTCTCCTCCAGCTTAATACTGAAGCGTCGATCTTCGTCCAGGTGAGGCATGTAGCACTGACCTCGGTCGCCGTGGCACCAGTCGCACTCCCCCGGGAGACTTTCGTCGTCCGAGTACGACATTTCCTATGTTCATAATTCAAATATTAAACATCTACAATTAAATATATGTACTAAAAAACCTAAGTTAGATCATTATTATTCATCACGGGTTGACTATCGGTTTGTCAAGTCTTTTCTTGAAAACTCTCAGCTCACGTGGTGTATACATTCGACCGTTGGTGATGGTCGCTACTCCCTTTGTCCCCGTGTGCATTACACCAAAATGTCTAGCTAGCACACGGGAACAAAGGAGAAGCGACCCCCACGACAACAGTCGGGATTCTTCGTCCTCTCATATATATATGGTGGAACTCTCCCTCACTGATTCCTCTCTGACATTTGCGACCGTCGGTGATGGTAGCTCCTCCTTTCGTTCTCGAGTGCATTACACCAAATTGTCTAGCACACGGGAACGAAGGAGAAGCTACCCCCACGACAACAGTCGGGATTCTTCGTCCTCTCATATATGGTGGAGACTCGACAGACTTACAGTCAACCCGAAATATCGTTTAATTATCTTTCTAAAAGAGGATTTGGCTGGTCTCACCTCGATGTCGGAGGGGGCGGTGACGGGGACGACGGCGGGGATGATGGAGGGGCCGGGGGCTCCTAGATTTCTGCGAAAACAAAAACCCTATAAGCTATCAACTAATCATAGAGCGCTCCAATTTTAGCATTCAAAGTAGGATCGGAGTAGTTTTCCACTTTGAGCATTCAATAAGCAAAATCAAATCACAAAATAAAGTAATATTCAAATTAGGATGCATTCAATTATAAGCAAAACTACATCATCTCCATGCGTCTGTACATCGTCGAATATTATCACTAATACACCTCGAATACTATCATACATATAGCATCGCTAGTACAGCTAGAACAGTAGCGCCCGACGGGTATCGGCGCGGGCGGTGGACACCCAAAGGGACGGAACCATCACAGGATCATAGCTCCAGTGAGATCCCTGAAGAACCTGCCAGGTATTGGCGAACCTACCCTCCAACGCAACCATGTAGCGACGGACGTGCTGGTCCTCCTCGCTGACACGGTGACGTACCACCTCCGCGGTGTCCGGAAGCCTCGGCACCGTCACTGGCCCACGCGAGCGCCACCAAACAAGGATCGGGTCAACGACGGGCTGGTTCCTCACCAACCTACGCCCACCGGAAG
Source organism: Triticum aestivum (assembly GCF_018294505.1). Taxonomy (NCBI): domain Eukaryota; kingdom Viridiplantae; phylum Streptophyta; class Magnoliopsida; order Poales; family Poaceae; genus Triticum; species Triticum aestivum. Next base: position 34,499,356 of record NC_057799.1, read on the forward strand.
GTAGCACCTCCCAAAACCAGCCCGGCGGAGCCCAGTCCCGGACATGGCCCCTCTGATCAAGCCGGCCTCCTCCGCCGAGTCGACGACGAGGATGCGGGATAGGCATCGTCGACGTCGATGCGGGAATAATTGCTTTAACTAAAAAAACAAACTAGTTCTATTAATTTCCTTACTATAAATAGAATAAAGTAGTACTTACTAAAAATAAACTAGCTAGTTTAACTAGTTCTATTATTTTTCTAACTAATTTTATTAAACACTTTCTAAGTAGTACTTACTAAAAGTTATCGGGGAGGGGGTACATATATCGACAACGACATACCCGATAAAAAATAAGAAGAGGAAGAAGACGAAAAAAAGAGGAGAAGAAGAAAGGAATAGAGGAGGAGATCGAAGAAAAAAAAGAAAAAAAGAGGAGAAGAAGAAGGAATAGAGGAGAAGAAGAAAAAATAGAATAATATATTATTCTATTTCTTCTTCTTCTCCTCTATTTCTTCTTCTTCTACTCTTTTTTCCTTCTTTTTCATCTTCTTATTTATTTCTCCTCTACTTCCTCTCCTCCTCTTCTTATTCTTCTTCTTCTTCTCCTTCTTCCTCTTCTTATTTTCCTTTTTTCTCTCCTTCTTTTTCTTCTAAATATGAACATACATAAATGACTTCTAAATATGAAAAATCTAAACTACACATCTAAATTAATACATCTAAATTACAACAACTAAATTTACTACACATCTAACTACACATCCAAATTAATACAACTAAATTACAAATATAAATTAAACTACGTACACATATAATAGCTAGGGGACGGGGCGCGGCGGCAGCGGCGGCGGCCATTACAGGGAGGAGGAGGAGGGGATCGGGGCGGCGCTCACAGGGTGGCGGAGGGCGACGGCGTGGGTGGCGGAGGGCGACGGCGACCGCGGCGGGCCGGGGGCGGAGGGCGGCGACGGTGACGTACGGGGCGACGGCTCGGGGGC
>NC_057799.1:34500962-34502024 GCF_018294505.1 Triticum aestivum
TTGGTCCCGGTTGGTGCCACCAACCGGGACTAAAGGCCTCTTTTCACCAGCGCAAAGGGCGGGAAGCAGAGGGCTTTGGTCCCGGTTGGTGGCACCAACCGGGACCAAAGGGGAGCATTGGTTCCGGTTGGAGCCACAAACCGGGACTAATGTGCTGGCGCGGTGCGGTGGGAAGTTTAGTCCCACCTCGCTAGCTGAGAGAGCTCAGCACCTGTTTATAAGCTGCGTTGCAGCTCAGGTGCTGAGCTCCTCTCTAATATCCAGGCATTACATGCCTACCTTTGTCACTGCCATGTTGGGCCTATTGGGCCTGCGGACGTGCATCCTGGCCCATGTGCAGATGGGTTTCTAGTCGTATGCAGGCCGTGTGGCCCATTAGGCGGCATTTTTTTATTTTTCCAGTATTTTTTGTTTTTTGAATTATTTATTTTCTTTTGATTTTTGCTTTATTTTTTTATTCTTTTTGCTTTTAGCTTAGAATAATTATAAACTTTCTGTTACTCCATTAGTTTCCAAATTTGAATAGTTTAAATTTCATCCGGAAACTCGTCTGTTATAAAGGGATTTCATTTTTTAAAACTTATTTGAACTCCTGACTTTTTGTGTGTTCAAAATGCACCATTCAAAGCCACATCATCATTTTTCAATCCTTTCTGACTTCATTTATTATTTTTCATGCATTTACTAATTATTTTGAGCAATAAGACCCTAAAATTGAAAAGCATTTCAAATGAACTCTGAATAGGTTGAAAGTTGGCATGATATCATCATTTCATCCACATAGCATGTGCAAGAAAGTTGAGAGGGTTACGGCAAAAACTGGATGCACTTCGTGTACAAAACGGACAATCTCTTTCAAAGTATCAGGATTTCATCCGGAAACTCGTCTGTTACAAAGGGATTTCATTTTTTAAAACTTATTTGAACTCCTGACTTTTTGTGTGTTCAAAATGCACCATTCAAAGCCACATCATCATTTTTAATCCTTCCTGACTTCATTTGTTATTTTTCATGCATTTACTAATTATTTTGAGCTATAAGACCCTAAAATTAAAAAAGCAT
>NC_057799.1:34502520-34503390 GCF_018294505.1 Triticum aestivum
ATTAAGGTTTATTTATTTTATAAATATAAAAAAATGAACATAGATGCACTTATAGAGAAAATTCAACCTAAATTCATAATAAATTTCTATGAAATTAGTATGAAATTAGGTCAAATTTCCTGTATAAGGGCATCTATTTTCATTTTAGGAGAAGCTCAACAAGGCATAGAGGGACGGGCTTATAAACTGGTGTGAGCGCCCTTCGGTTGGCGAGGTGGGACTAAACACTGGCCGCAACTAGGACCAGCCCTTTAGTCCCGGTTTGTGGTATGAACCGAGACTAAAGGGTGGTGGGCCAGGAGTGTGGCCCATTGGTCCCGGTTTGTAGCACCAACCGGGACCAAAGGGTCCATACGAACCGGGACCAATGCCCACGAGGCCCCGGCCGGCCCCCTGGGCTCACGAACCGGGACCAATGCTCACATTAGTCCCGGTTCGTGACTGAACCGGAGCTAACGTGAAAACTGCCCTGTGACCTAAAGCCTGTTTTCTACTAGTGTCTATAGACAAGTCGCTATTATGGCCATCCGATCTTCATAGGAAGAGATCAGGGTAGTTGTCTTCAGATTGATGTGTAACAAATACAAGGTAAGTAGGTAACAATACCTCTCTCTATAAGGTCAAGTTCTCTAAGCTTCTCGCCGAGATGGAAGAACTAGCCACATCTGTCAGCTTTGCCCAAGGATCAACACAAAGTTTATGGACACAAGAATAACACACATGCAAGAATTTTTTTGGTGCTCGGCTGGCGCTTCTTAGTCGGAGCGTTTTTTTCCTTCTCTATTTCTCATGGGACACAAATGAACTCGTTACAAAGGCTTAAATAATGAAACATGCAACACACGCCAGCCCTGTTACACACAACGGCTT
>NC_057799.1:34503549-34516597 GCF_018294505.1 Triticum aestivum
CTCTCCACTAACTGCAAGTACACACATCCTGGCTTGTGCAGCATCTCCACAACGGCCGCACGAACCCAGCGAGAATAGCACCCATGCAGCCGGCCATACTAACAAACTCCTAGCCAACTAACAATGCATGCAACAAAATAATGGTGCAACAATATTAACCCAACAAGGTCTGGTGGCCTCAAGTCTTTGGGGAGGAAGAAGAAGATAGAGAGGAGAGGATACTGTTAGCGTGTTGTATATGTTGTATACGTACTCTGTATTGTACCTTTGTTGTATGACTTGGTCATGATGTAACTCTCTCCTAGTCTCTGGGATCTGGATAGAGCCATGCACGCCTAGGACGTGCCTAACTTCCTGGAGCCGTTGAGGTCTCCCTCCTATATGTAATCTCTCTGTGAGCTAATGCGAGTGTACACATAATTCATCCCATAACTTGGTATCAGCTGCTATGGCTTTCGAGGATCTCTTCAACCCACCTCCCTCACCGGCGGCGCACTCCCCTTCCTTCGCCGCCCTCTCCTCTGGGACCTCTCCCTCTGCTCCGGCTACATCCTCCATCACCACCGCTGCCCTCTCCTCCTCCGCTGCTCCCTCCTCCAGCCACTCCCCTCTCAACATCCACAACGATCACATCTCCAACTATGTCAAGTTCAAACTGGATCCTGCTGAGAATAATTTCTCCAAGTGGCGCACCTTCTTCCGTATCGTCCTCCTCCAGTATCGCGTGCAGGACCATGTCGACAGCCCGCCTCCTCGCGGTGCCGACGTCGACTGGCTCGCCGTTGACTAGCGCCTAGTTCTCTGGATGCTCTTACCCTGGCTGATCCTCTCCTTGAGCTCATCTCCTGCAGCGTCCTCGATGCCTACACGGCCTGGCACCGCATCGCCGATTACTTTCTGGCCAACCAGAGCGCCCAGATTCTCCACCTCACTCGCCGGTATCGCAACCTGCAGCAAGGCGACCTTCCCGTCGTCGAGTACGCCAGTCGCCTCAAGGCTCTTGCGGACAGCCTGGAGGATGTGGGTGCCGCCGTCTCCGACAACGACCTAACCATGCAGCTCCTCCATGGCCTCTCTCCCCGCTTCGAGAAGATCCGCATCGTGTTGGGCGACATGAACCCGCTCCCACCCTTCGGCGTCGTTCGCTCTCGGCTCGAGCTGGCCGAGTACAACCTCTCCCTGCGCGCGGCCACCGATGGCGCCGCCGCCCTCTCCATCACCCACGGCGGTTCTGGTGGATCGGGTGGCTCCGGCGGTTCTGGCAGCCCCGGCGGCTCCGGCAACCGCGGTGGATCTCGCCCTCCTGCTGGCGATCGCGCTTGCTCCGATGGCTCTTCCGGGCGTGGTGGTGGCTATCGTGGTGGCCACAACGATGACCGCGGACATGGACGTGGCCGTGGCCGTGGTGACTCGTCCGGCCGTGGTGCTCCCCCATCGACGCCCGTCCCCTACACCGGCTACTTCGCGCCGTACGGCATGGCTCTGCCGCCCCCGCGCCACGGTTGGTCTGCACACAACGCGGCGATGTGCTCGGCCCCCGCCGGGCGTCCACTCGCAGGCCTACCCCGTCATGTTCTCCGGGCCGCCGCCGCCATACTCCATGCAACCCGGCTACCCGCCGGCTCCCTCCTGGGATCATGCGGCTCTCTTCAACCACGTTGCACATCAGTCGGGCCTCCCCTCCAACGAGTGGTTCCTGGACTCCGGTGCCTCTTCTCACGTGACGGGTAATGCAGGTATCCTCTCGTCTCCTTCTCTTCCAAGGCATGATTTTTCAAGCATTATTGTTGGCAATGGGAAGCATTTACCTATTGTGGCATCTGGTTCCGTCAACCTCTCCCCCACTCCCTTCTCTCTATACAATATTTTAGCCTCTCCCTCCATTGTTCCTACTCTTATCTCTGTTCGGCAATTTACTATCGATAACAATGTCTCTATAACTTTCACTCCTTATGGTTTTTATGTGAAGGATCTTCGCACCCAGAAGGTTCTCATGACGTCCAGTAGCTCCGGCGACCTTTACCCTTTTTTTGGCAATAATTCCACCGGCGGCCGGGCCTTCTCCATCACCACCAGCGACTTGTGGCATCGCCGTCTTGGACATCCCGGCAAATCTTCATTAGCTCGCACCATTAGGTCTATTTTAACCGATTGTAATAAATGTTACACCCTCTTTTTGTGAGGCATGTCAACTTGGACGCCAACCTCGCTTGGCTTTTCCCTCTTCCAATAATGTTAGTACTGCCCTGTTTCAATTAATTCATTGTGATCTTTGGACATCCCCTGTTACAAGCTTTTCAGGCTATGACTATTACCTTGTTATTTTAGATGATTACTCCCATTACTCATGGACATTTCCATTGCGTGCTAAATCCGACACTTCCGCCACTCTTCTACGTTTTTTCTGTTGGGGAACGTAGCAGAAATTCAAAATTTTATACGCATCACCAAGATCAATCTATGGAGTTTACTAGCAACGAGAGGGAAGGAGTGCATCTACATACCCTTGTAGATCGCGAGCGGAAGCGTTCAAGAGAACGGGGTTGATGGAGTCGTACTCGTCGTGATCCAAATCACCGATGATCCTAGCGCCGAACGGACGACACCTCCGCGTTCAACACACGTACGGAGCAACGACGTCTCCTCCTTCTTGATCCAGCAAGGGGGGAGGAGAGGTTGATGGAGATACAGCAGCACGACGGCGTGGTGGTGGAAGTAGCGGGATCCCGACAGGGCTTCACCAAGCGCAAGCGGGGAGGAAGAGGTGTCACGGGAGGGAGAGGGAGGCGCCAGGGCTTAGGTATTGCTGCCCTCCCTTCCCCCACTATATATAGGGCCAAGGGAGAGGGGGGGCGCAGCCTTGGCCCTTCCTCCAAGGAAGGGTGCGGCCAGGGAGGAGTCCTTCCCCCCCCCCAAGGCACCTCGGAGGTGCCTTCCCCCTTTAGGACTCTCCCTTTTCCTTATCTCTTGGCGCATGGGCCTCTTGGGGCTGGTGCCCTTGGCCCATATAGGCCAAGGCGCACCCCCTACAGCCCATGTGGCCCCCCGGGGCTGGTGGACCCCCTTGGTGGACCCCCGGACCCCTTTCGGCACTCCCGGTACAATACCGATAAAGTGTGTAACTTTTCCAGCGACCAAAATAAGACTTCCCATATATAAATCTTTACCTCCGGACCATTCTAGAACTCCTCGTGACGTCCGGGATCTCATCCGGGACTCCGAACAACTTTCGGGTTACCGCATACTAATATCTCTATAACCCTAGCGTCACCGAACCTTAAGTGTGTAGACCCTACGGGTTCGGGAGACATGCAGACATGACCGAGACGACTCTCCGGTCAATAACCAATAGCAGGATCTGGATACCCATGTTGGCTCCCACATGCTCCTCGATGATCTCACCGGATGAACCACGATGTCGAGGATTCAATCAATCCCGTACCCAATTCCCTTTATCAATCGGTATGGTACTTGCCCGAGATTTGATCGTCGGTATCCCGATACCTTGTTCAATCTCGTTACCGGCAAGTCTCTTTACTCGTTCCGTAACTCACATCATCCCGTGATCAACTCCTTGGTCACATTGTGCACATTATGATGATGTCCTACCGAGTGGGCCCAGAGATACCTCTCCGTTTACACGGAGTGACAAATCCCAGTTTCGATTCGTGCCAACCCAACAGACACTTTCGGAGATACCTGTAGTGCACCTTTATAGCCACCCAGTTACGTTGTGACGTTTGGTACACCCAAAGCATTCCTACGGTATCCGGGAGTTGCACAATCTCATGGTCTAAGGAACTGATACTTGACATTAGAAAAGCTCTGAGCAAACGAACTACACGATCTTGTGCTAGGCTTAGGATTGGGTCTCGTCCATCACATCATTCTCCTAATGATGTGATCCCGTTATCAACGACATCCAATGTCCATGGTCAGGAAACCGTAACCATCTATTGATCAACGAGCTAGTCAACTAGAGGCCTACTAGGGACATGGTGTTGTCTATGTATCCACACATGTATCTGAGTTTCCTATCAATACAATTCTAGCATGGATAATAAACGATTATCGTGAACAAGGAAATATAATAATAACCAATTTATTATTGCCTCTAGGGCATATTTCCAACAGTCTCCCACTTGCACTAGAGTCAATAATCTAGTCCACATCACCATGTGATTAACACTCACAGGTCACATCACCATGTGACCAACATCCAAAGAGTTTTGGTTTGACCATGTTATGCTTGTGAGAGAGGTTATTTAGTCAACGGGTCTGAACCTTTCAGATCCGTGTGTGCTTTACGAATATCTATGTCATCTTGTGGATGCTACCACGCGCTATTTGGAGCCATTTCAAATAATTGCTCTACTATACGAATCCGGTTTACTACTCAAAGTCATCCGGATTAGTGTCAAGGCTCGCATCGACGTAACCCTTTACGACGAACTCCCTTTCACCTTCATAATCGAGAAAATTCCTTAGTCCACTAGGTACTGAGGATAAGTTCGACCGCTGTCATGTGATCCCTTCCCGGATCACTATTGTACCCTCTTGACCAACTCATGGCAAGGCACACTACGTGTGCGGTACACAGCATAGCATACTATAGAGCCTACGTCTAAAGCATAGGGGACGACCTTCGTCCTTTCTCTCTCTTCTGCTGTGGTCAGGTCTTGAGTTTTACTCAATACTCACACCTTGTAACACAGCCAAGAACTCCTTCTTTGCTGATCTATTTTGAACTCTTTCAAAATCATGTCAAGGTGCGCGTTCTTTGAAAGTATCATCAGGCGTCTTGATCTATCTCCATAGATCTTGATGCCCAATATGTAAGCAGCTTTATCCAGGTCTTCCTTTGAAAAACCTCCTTTCAAACAACCCTTTATGCTTTCCACAAATTTTACATCATTTCGGATCAACAATATGTCATTCACATATACTTATCAGAAATGTTGTAGCGCTCCCACTCACTTTATTGTAAATACAAGTTTCTAACAAACTTTGTATAAACCCAAAAACTTTGATCACTCCATCAAAGCGTATATTCTGACTCCGAGATGCTTGCTCTAGTCCATGGAAGGATCGCTGGAGCTAGCATACCTTTTAGCATCCTTAGGATCGACAAAACCCTTCTGATTGTATCACATACAACCTTTCCTTACGAAAACTGGTAAGGAAACTTGTTTTGACATCCATCTGCCAGATTTCATAAATGCAGCTAATGCTAACATGATTCCGACGGACTTAAGCATCGCTACGGATGAGAAAATCTCATCGTAGTCAACTCCTTGAACTTGTGGAAATACTCTTTGCCACAAGTCGAGCTTCATTGACGGTAACATTACCGTCCACGTCCGTCTTCTTCTCAAAGATCCATTTATCTCGGATTTCATGGCTTCTAACCATTTGTCGGAATATGGGCCCACCATCGCTTCTCGATAGCTCGTAGGTTCATTGTTGTCTAGCAACATGACTTTCCAAGACAGGATCACGCATTACTCTGAAGTAGTACGCATCCTCGTCGTCCTACGAGGTTTGGTAGTGACTTGATCCGAAGTTTCATGATCACTATCATAAGCTTCCACTTCAATTGGTGTAGGTGCCACAGGAACAACTTCCTGTGCCCAGCTACACACTAGTTGAAGTGACGGTTCAATAACCTTATCAAGTCTCCACCATCCTCCCACTCAATTCTTTCGAGAGAAACTTTTTCTCGAGAAAGGACTCGTTTCTAGAAGCAATTACTTTTGCTTCCAGTCTGAAATAGGAGGTATACCCAACTGTTTTGGGTATTCTATGAAGACGCATTTATCCGCTTTGGGTTCGAGCTTATCAGCCTGAAACTTTTTCACATAAGCATCGCAGCCCCAAACTTTTAAGAAACAACAACTTAGGTTTCTCTAAACGGTGTCGTCTCAACGGAATTGCGTGGTGCCCCTTTTAAAGTGAATGCGGTTGTCTATAATGCCTAACCCATAAACGATAGTTGTAATTCGATAAGAGACATCATGGTATGCACCATATCCAATAGGGTGCAGTTATGATGTTCGGACACACCATCACACTATGGTGTTCCAGGCGATATTAGTTGTGAAACAATTTCCACAATGTCTTAATTGTGTGCCAAACTCGTAACTCAGATATCTCTATGATCACATCATAGACATTTTATCCTCTTGTCACGACAATCTTTCAACTTCACTCTGAAATTACTTGAACCTTTCAATAATTCAGACTTGTGTTTCATCAAGTAAATACACTCAGCATCTACTCAAATCATCTGTGAAGTAAGAACATAACGATATCCACTGCTTGCCTCAGCACCCATTGGACTGCATACATCAAAATGTATTACTTCCAATAAGTTGCTCTCTTGTTCCATCTTACTGAAAACGAGGCTTTTCAGTCATCTTGCCCATGTGGTATAATTTGCATGTCTCAAGTGATTCAAAATCAAGTGAGTCCAAACGATCCATCTGCATGGAGTTTCTTCATGCATATATACCAATAGACATGGTTTGCATGTCTCAATCTTTTCAAAAACGACTGAGTCCAAAGATCCATCTACATGGAGCTTCTTCATGCGTTCTATACCAATATGACTCAAATGGCAGTGCCACAAGTGTGTGGAACTATCATTACTATTTTATATCTTTTGGCACGAACATGTGTATCACTACGATCGAGATTCATTTTAGGTGCAAGACCATTGAAGGTATTTATTCAAATAAACAAAGTAACCATTATTCTCCTTAAATGAATAACCGTATTGCGATAAACATAATCCAATCATGCTCAACGCAAACACCAAATCTCGATGGTAGAGGGAGCATGCGATGCTTGATCACATCAACCTTGGAAACACTTCCAACACATACCGTCATCTCACCTTTAGCTAGTCTCCGTTTATTCCGCAGCTTTTATTTCGAGTTACTAACACTTAGCAACCGAACCGGTATCTAATACCCTAGTGCTGCTAGGAGTACTAGTAAAGTACACATTCGTATATCCAATATACTTCTGTCGACCTTGCCTGCCTTCTCATCTACCAAGTATCTAGGGTAGTACTGCTTCAGTGACCGTTCCTCTCATTACAGAAGCACTTAGTCTCGGGTTTGGGTTCAACCTTGGGTTTCTTCACTAGAGCAGCAACTGATTTGCCGTTTCATGAAGTATCCCTTCTTTCCCTTGCCCTTCTTGAAACTAGTGGTTTTACTAACCATCAACAATTGATGCTCCTACTTGATTTCTACTTTCGCGGTGTCAAACATCGCGAGTTGCTCAAGGATCATCATCTATCCTTGATATTTATAGTTCATCACGAAGCTCTACTAGCTTGGTGGCCGTGACTATGGAGAACCATCACTATCTCATCTGGGAGATTAACTCCCACTCGATTCAAGCGATTGTGGTACTCAGACAATCTGAGCACATGCTCAACGATTGAGCTTTTCTCCCTTAGTTTGCAGGCTTAAGAAACTTGTCAGAGGTCTCATACCTCTTGACGTGGGCACTAGTCTGAAATCCCAATTTCAGTCTTCAGAACATCTCATATGTTCTGCGACATTTCAAAACCGTCTTTGGTGCCACAATTCTAAACCGTTAGCAATACGCACTGAACTATCACGTAGTCATCAAAACGTGTATGTCAGATGTTTCGCAACATCTACAGACGACGTTGAGGTTCAGCACACCGAGCGGTGCATTAAGGACATAAGCCTTCTGTGCAGCAATGAGGACAATCCTCAGTTTACGGACCCAGTCCGCATAATTGCTACTACCAACTTTCAACTAAATTTTCTCTAGGAACATATCTTAAACAGTAGAACTAAAGCGTATGACATAATTTGCAAAGACCTTTTGACTATGTTCATGATAATGAAGTTCATCTAATTATTTAATGAACTCCCACTCAGATAGACATCCCTCTAGTCATCTAAGTGATACATGATCCGAGTCAAACTAGGCCGTGTCCGATCATCACGTGAGACGGACTAGTCATCATCGGTGAACATCTCCATGTTGATCGTATCTACTATACGACTCATGTTCGACCTTTCGGTCTCTTGTGTTCCGAGGCCATGTCTGTACATGCTAGGCTCGTCAAGTCAACCTAAGTGTATCGCATGTGTTCCGAGGCCATGCCTGTACATGCTAGGCTCGTCAACACCCGTTGTATTCGAACGTTAGAATCTATCATACCCGATCATCACGTGGTGCTTCGAAACAACGAACCTTCGCAATGGTGCACAGTTAGGGGAAACACGTCTCTTGAAATTTTAGTGAGGGATAATCTTATTTAAGCTACCGTCGTTCTAAGCAAATAAGATGCATAACATGATAAACATCACATGCAATCAAATAGTGACATGATATGGCCAATATCATCTTGCTCCTTTGATCTCCATCTTCGGGGCACCATGATCATCTTCGTCACCGGCATGACACCATGATCTCCATCATCATGATCTCCATCATTGTGTCTTCATGAAGTTGTCACGCCAACGATTACTTCTACTTCTATGGCTAACGCGCTTAGCAATAAAGTAAAGTAATTTACATGGCGTTATTCAATGACACGCAGGTCATACAAAAATAAATAAAGACAACTCCTATGGCTCCTGCCGGTTGTCATACTCGTCGACATGCAAGTCGTGATTCCTATTACAAGAATATGATCAATCTCATACATCACATATATCATTCATCACATCTTCTGGCCATATCACATCACATAGCACATGCTGCAAAAACAAGTTAGACGTCCTCTAATTGTTGTTGCAAGTTTTTACGTGGCTTGTACAGGTTTCTAGCAAGAACGTTTCTTACCTACGTAAAACCACAACGTGATATGCCAATTTCTATTTACCCTTCATAAGGACCCTTTTCATCGAATCCGTTCCGACTAAAGTGGGAGATACAGACACCCGCTAGCCACCTTATGCAACTAGTGCATGTCAGTCGGTGGAACCTGTCTCACCTAAGCGTACATGTAAGGTCGGTCCGGGCCGCTTCATCCCACAATGCCGCCGAAACAAGATAAGACCAGTAGCGGCAAGAAGAATTGGCAACATCAACGCCCACAACTACTTTGTGTTCTACTCGTGCATAGAAACTACGCATAGACCTAGCTCATGATGCCACTGTTGGGGAACGTAGCAGAAATTCAAAATTTTCTACGCATCACCAAGATCAATCTATGGAGTTTACTAGCAACGAGAGGGAAGGAGTGCATCTACATACCCTTGTAGATCGTGAGCGGAAGCGTTCAAGAGAACGGGGTTGATGGAGTCGTACTCGTCGTGATCCAAATCACCGATGATCCTAGCGCCGAACGGACGGCACCTCCGCGTTCAACACACGTACGGAGCAGCGACGTCTCCTCCTTCTTGATCCAGCAACGGGGGAGGAGAGGTTGATGGAGATCCAGCAGCACGACGGCGTGGTGGTGGAAGTAGCGGGATCCCGGCAGGGCTTCACCAAGCGCAAGCGGGGAGGAAGAGGTGTCACGGGAGGGAGAGGGAGGCGCCAGGGCTTAGGTATTGTTGCCCTCCCTTCCCCCACTATATATAGGGCCAAGGGAGAGGGGGGGCGCAGCCTTGGCCCTTCCTCCAAGGAAGGGTGCGGCCAGGGAGGAGTCCTTCCCCCCCAAGGCACCTCGGAGGTGCCTTCCCCCTTTAGGACTCTCCCTTTTCCTTATCTCTTGGCGCATGGGCCTCTTGGGGCTGGTGCCCTTGGCCCATATAGGCCAAGGCGCACCCCCTACAGCCCATGTGGCCCCCCGGGGCTGGTGGACCCCCTTGGTGGACCCCCGGACCCCTTTCGGCACTCCCGGTACAATACCGATAAAGTGTGAAACTTTTCCGGCGACCAAAATAAGACTTCCCATATATAAATCTTTACCTCCGGACCATTCCGGAACTCCTCGTGACGTCCGGGATCTCATTCGGGACTCCGAACAACTTTCGGGTTACCGCATACTAATATCTCTATAACCCTAGCGTCACCGAACCTTAAGTGTGTAGACCCTACGGGTTCGGGAGACATGCAGACATGACCGAGACGACTCTCCGGTCAATAACCAATAGCGGGATCTGGATATCCATGTTGGCTCCAACATGCTCCTCGATGATATCATCGGATGAACCACGATGTCGAGGATTCAATCAATCCCGTACCCAATTCCCTTTATCAATCGGTATGGTACTTGCCCGAGATTTGATCGTCGGTATCCCGATACCTTGTTCAATCTCGTTACCGGCAAGTCTCTTTACTCGTTCCGTAACTCACATCATCCCGTGATCAACTCCTTGGTCACATTGTGCACATTATGATGATGTCCTACCGAGTGGGCCCAGAGATACCTCTCCGTTTACACGGAGTGACAAATCCCAGTCTCGATCCGTGCCAACCCAACAGACACTTTCGGAGATACCTGTAGTGCACCTTTATAGCCACCCAGTTATGTTGTGATGTTTGGTACACCCAAAGCATTCCTACGGTATCCGGGAGTTGCACAATCTCATGGTCTAAGGAACTGATACTTGACATTAGAAAAGCTCTGAGCAAACGAACTACACGATCTTGTGCTAGGCTTAGGATTGGGTCTCGTCCATCACATCATTCTCCTAATGATGTGATCCCGTTATCAACGACATCCAATGTCCATGGTCAGGAAACCGTAACCATCTATTGATCAACGAGCTAGTCAACTAGAGGCCTACTAGGGACATGGTGTTGTCTATGTATCCACACATGTATCTGAGTTTCCTATCAATACAATTCTAGCATGGATAATAAACGATTATCGTGAACAAGGAAATATAATAATAACCAATTTATTATTGTCTCTAGGGCATATTTCCAACATTTTCAATATATCCTCACCCAATTTCATGTTCTCATTCAATGCATGTAATGTGATAACGGAGGAGAATTCATCAACACCGCCCTTCGCTCGTTCTTTTCTCACCATGGGATATCCTTTCGCCTCTCTTGCCCTCATACCTCTCCTCAAAACAGCAAGGCAAAACGTTTACTACACACCACCAATGACATCGTCCGAACTCTTCTTGTCCAAGCCAATCTTCCTCCCCAATTTTGGGTTGAAGCCCTACACACCGCCACCCATTTACTCAACCGGCGACCCTCTAGTGCCATTCGTTCCCACACACCCTTCTTTCTCCTTACCGGCCGCTCTCCTACCCATGATCACCTTCGTGTGTTCGGGTGCCTCTGCTTTCCCAATCTCTATGCCACAAGCCCTCACAAACTTGCCCCTCGCTCTACTCGGTGCGTTTTCCTCGGTTACCCACTCGGACACAAAGGATATCGCTGCTTTGACTTAACTTCGCGCGAGGTCATTGTCTCTCGGCATGTCACATTTGATGAGTCCATTTTCCTTACGAGCCACCCACACCCACGACCACACGGGCACCCGCCACACCGGATCCCCCCTCTGACCCACCCCCTGGCGTGATCCGCCCCGGGATTTACGTCCCTGCAACCTCGGACGCCGGCGCACTCCGCGCCCCACGCCGCGCGCCTGCCCACTCCGCCCCACGCGTCCAGCGGGACCGCCACCTCCGCCCAATCCGCGTCAGGATCTCCTCCACGCCCAACCACACCGCACGCTCACCATGCATGCCCGCATCTTCTGCCCAATCAACTCCGCCTGGCCCCACCGAATCTGCCTCTGACTCCTCACCCGCACCTTCTGTCGCCCCTGCCACATCTGAATCGCCATCTTCCTCGAACCCCTCGCCGCCAACTCCTGTTACACCTCGTCTTCCACCCCAGGCTATCTCAGCTCTTCCGCCCCAAAACTCCCATAAAATGACGACGCGCGCTAAAACCGGTTTCGCCCAACCAAAGCGTTTATTCTCTGTATCCTCCTCACCCACTTCCATCTCTTCCATTCCGTCTTCTTACCGGACTGCCCTTAAGGATCCCCATTGGTACAATGGTATGCTTGATGAATATAATGCCTTGTTAAAGAATGAGACGTGGTGTTTGGTACCTCGACCTGCAGGTGTTAACGTGGTGACCGGGAAGTGGATTTATCGCCACAAGTTCCATCCGGATGGCTCTTTGGCTCGTTACAAGGCACGTTGGGTGGTCCGTGGCTTCACTCAACGTGAGGGTGTGGACTACACCGAAACCTTTAGCCCGGTCGTCAAACCTGCAACTATTCGTGTTGTGCTCAGCATTGCCACTTCCAGTTCTTGGCCCATCCATCAACTTGATGTCAAAAACGCTTTCCTTCATGGCCATCTTGGTGAAACTGTCTATTGTGCTCAACCGGCGGGTTTTCTTGATGCCACTCATCCCAACCATGTGTGCCTTCTCAAAAAGTCCCTCTATGGCTTGAAGCAAGCTCCTAGGACTTGGTTTCTTCGCTTCAAGTCCTTTCTTCTCTCTCTAGGGTTTATTGCTTGTAAATGTGACTCCTCCTTGTTCATTTATCATCGTGGCTCTCATGTGGCGTACCTTCTCCTCTATGTCGATGACATCATCCTCACCGCCAACACCACAGCTACTCTCCACTCCATTATATCTTCCCTCAAGTCCGAATTCTCCATGTCGGACTTAGGAGATCTTCACCATTTTCTCGGGATCAATGTCACTCGTTCGCCCGACGGCCTCTTCCTGTCTCAACAGCAATACATCCTCGAGATCCTAGATCGTGCGCACATGCTCAATTGCAACACCATTGCCACACCCATCGACACCAAAGCCAAGTTGTCTGCCGCCGATGGTCCTCCTGTCTCGGACCCCACGCTCTATCGCAGTATTGCTGGGGCCCTACAGTATGTCACTTTGACTCGGCCAGATGTGTCCTACGCGGTTCAACAAGTATGCTTGTTCATGCATGATCCTCGCTCCTCTCACATGAACCTTGTCAAACGTATGGAAATTGATTTGCACTTTGTACGCGATCGCGTGGCCCTTGGCGAGGCACGTGTTCTTCATGTCCCGTCCGGCTCACAGTTTGCAGATGTATTCACCAAAGGACTCCCCACGGCGGTGTTCCAAGACTTTC
>NC_057799.1:34516901-34523490 GCF_018294505.1 Triticum aestivum
CGGTTTAGCGTGTTGTAGATGTTGTATACGTACTCTGTATTGTACCTCTATTGTATGACTTGGTCATGATGTAACTCTCTCCTAGTCTCTAGGATCTGGATAGGGCCATGCACGCCTAGGACGTGCCTAACTTCCTGGAGCCGTTGAGGTCTCCCTCCTATATGTAATCTCTCTGTGAGCTAATGCAAGTGTACACACAATTCATCCCATAACTGATACACCAGTTAGCTGATTAAACTTCTCTGCCTCCACACACATATGTCAGCCGTTGTACAGTGTCATTTCCCACTATACTTCTTTGCCTCCATGCACACATGCGAGCGGTTATACGGTGTCATTTCCTACTACACTTCTTTGCCTCCACACACGCATGTCAGCCATTATACAGTGTCCTTTCCCACCGCTGTCTTGCTTGTGAGCTCGTCATTTATGGGTTGGCTCTTATATTCTGTGGCGGCCCAACGAGCTTGCGCTGGCTCTCTCCTCGGCCTTCTTGGCCCGTTTCAGATGCCTCTTCTGTTGTCTCTGTCACATGACATGAACGTCGCGACACACGATGATGTGAATGTTTTGTTACTTCGGTATTACTTTTCCTAAATGGACTTTTTCAAAATTTAAGCACTTCACTGGCTCCCGGAAAAACTTATTCCCACGTCTGGCCTCTCCTTGTCGTGACTAACAAAATAGGCAAGACATTTACACGTTACACCACCAAATCAACCGACGCCTTTGAATTAGGGCTTTGTCGGGTTGTCCGTCCCCTCACCGGCATGGGAAAGGTCTAACGCTCATGTCCATTCCGCGTGTCATGGTATTCGAGAGAAAAAAAATCCGCGTGTCGTGGTCATAGCCTCTGGCATTGCCCAATAGAGTGGCTGAGAAGTCGCTCAGAGCCTGTGTTTGTGGCCAAGTTTCTCGGACCCCTTAGGCAAATTTCAGAGTTTATGATTTTTTTAATTTGACATGACCTAGTCACCTTGGCAACGAATTCAAGGCAACAAACGGGTAAAGAAAATTACACATCACCAGGCACGTAAAGGCGCACCCCAACCCATACTTGCGACCCTTCACACACAATGACCGACCTAACACTAACTAGTTTTTCTTCGAGACTATATATCTATGCTGGCTCAATTTCTCGGATGTGTTCATAGAAGTGAGTGAAGTCTATTTTGAACCCTGAGGTTGTAGAGCATGTCATGAATGAACCTTGACGTCCAAATCCCTGAAATTGATACCCTGACTTCTTCAATCCCGGTCGTTTTTTACCTTTAGGCCGTATCCAAACAGAAAAGGCCGGGATGAGTGAATTATGCAGCACATGTTTTGGGGACCCACCTGTCAGCATGAGAAAGAAGTAGAGAAATATTAAATATTTAAATTTTTAAAGCAGAGAACTCCGGGTTTGAGTCGTGCACGTCCTAAGCCTGCGCTGGTGCATGCGCACGCTGCTTCGTCGCCGAACCTGGCTGTGGCACTGCGAATGGAGCAGGCGGCGACGGGGATCATGGAGACGTGCCTGAGTGCGGCTACCCGTGCGTGGCCTAATGTCGTTGTTGACTAGGCCCCGATCGCTCCACGGCGACTACTTTCCGGCTGTCGAATGCGTACGTACACTGGCGAAGTAGTATGACATGTGGATTGCTTTCCGGCGAGACGTGCAAATACACAAGCCACGCTTGATCGATTCTTTCAGGAGAAAACACTAACGTACGTAGCAAGCTGGCTACCAAAGCTTGTTGTATTGATCTTGAGGCTAGCTAGTTGATCAATGGGGCAATATTTTCGTTTTGCCAGGTAGCTAGCTATGCACGTATAGCAAACTACCACTCGACAATCCTTGATTGATCTGACGTAGCCGCTGATCCGCCAAGTACCGGCGCCCTCCGGTCCTCGAGTCACCGTCACCGGCGAGTGCTCCACTGGCAGCCCCACGTCGCAGCGCAGGGATGGAGGAGCAGAAGCAGTCAACAGTGAGGTGGCCTGCGGGTTTAAAGCAGCTGGACGGGCGGCCAGTGAAGGCGGTCATCGGCGCAGACCGTGGAGGCGCGGTCGTCGGCCGTGCATGCCCTGCGCGTGCTCGGGAGGAGGGAGAAGGGAGACGAAGGAGGAAAGAGAAGAAGGCGGCGGCGCTGCGGTGTCCTCGCTGGTGACGGCGAGCCGTGCTTGCGTGGGGCAGTGGTCGAGCGCGAGCTCGCCGGGGGCACGGGCGGGGTCGAACGTCTCTGGCGGCGGCGGATCGAACGGGACGGGAGGAAGGAGATGGACTAGGCAGGGGAATTTTTTTAGGTATGGAGAGGCTAGTCAATAACTTGGTCAAAGATAGCAATCCCGGTCTGTGAATGCAACGTCATCAAATCCACTCCTTAAACTGCCTGAAGGTTTATTTAGACCGGGATCGATAAGGTTAGGGTACCAATTTCAGGGATTCAAACGTCGAGGTTCATCTACGTCGTGCTCTACAACATTAAGGTTTAAAACAGACTTCACTCCATAGAAGTAGGGTTTAGTCTTATTAGAACTAAAACCAAGTATATAATGTGCGTTTCCAGTACTACTAGGTGTGAGGAGGAGGAAGTTAGCCTTGATGGGCAGGTGGTGCCTCAGAAGGACACATTTCGATATTTGGGGTAAACGGTGCAGGAGGATGGGGGTATTGATGAAGATGTGAACCATCGAATCAAAGCCGGATGGATGAAGTGGCGCCAAGCTTCTGACATTATCTGTGACAAGAGAGTGCCACAAAATCTAAAAGATAAGTTCTACAGGACGGCGGTTCGACCCGCAATGTTGTATGACGCTAAGTGTTGGCTGACTAAGAGGCGACATGTACCACAGTTAGGTGTGGCGGAGATGCGTATGTTGAGATGGATGTGTGGCCACACGAGGAAGGATCGAGTCCGGAATGATGATATACGAGATAGAGTTGGGGTAGCACCAACTGAAGAGAAACTTGTGCAACGTCATCTGAGATGGTTTGGATATATTCAGCACAGGTCTCGAGAAGCCCCAGTGCATAGAGGACGGCTAAAGCATGCGGAGAATATCAAGAGGGTTTGGGATAGACCGAATTTGACATAGGAGGAGTCCGTTAAGATAGACCTGAAGGATTGGAGTATCACAAAAGAACTAGCTATGGATCGGAGAGCGTGGAAGCTTGCTATCCATGTGTCAGAGCCATGCGTTGGTCGCGAGTTCTTATGGGTTTCACCTCCAACCTACTCCAACTTGTTTGGGACTAAAGGCTTTATCTCATAGAAGTAGTGTTGCACGTGCATGCGTTTATAAGGATGAATGTATGTGAACGACTTTAATTGTAATGTGTTTAAAAAGAAATACGACGGTCTTGCATTTTACTTTTGCGTTCTCATGAGGTAGCGAGTAGCGACCTTAGCACTAAAAGTTTTTTCTATCGCTGATAGTACTACAGAATTGGACCTTTTCTTTTTTTTTAAATGTACAACTTATCACGTCGCATTGTATTGTCATTTGTCAACGCATCCCACAGCTCAACTCAAGGATCCCAATTTAACCCGCATTTTAACAAATCAAACGAAATTCCGTAAATGACAGATATCATCAAAGTCTGAATAAAAAATAACTTAAATCATTCACACATATCATGCAAATTAAGTCTAGTATAACAAAGTCTCAAATTCGACTAAATTCCAGATAACCAACAAGTTTTTCACGAACGAATCATGTCCTTCCACACATATTTCCCATTCAGGTTCATCCAACAGTGTCTGTGTACGTAAATTGCCCTTCCTCTGACCTGTGGTCACCCACGCTGATGCGCGCGGGTTACATATAATGTGTAGATCATTGAGTGAATAAATCAATCAACAAGTTGAGCAAGAGGAAGTAAAACTTATCATCTCCTTCATGTCCGCGTGCAATGGCCACTTGCCTCGAGCTGACTAACCAAGTTGCCAAACTTGATGACGCTGACCTGAATAGTGTGCCAGCAATACGACAACGGCCTCATGTTGCATGGTCGCATGATGTACATGTCGTAGGGCGCAATGTGCTGTCCTGCATGAAACTTTTCATGCACTTGCTCCCAGAAGGGCGGCCCTCTAGTCCTGCCTATGAAATCCGCATATACTGCCAGCCATGCATCGCACAACAACTCATCCTCCATAGTCGAATAGCTCATCATCCTTCTTACTCTAAAAAACAACATAGCATTTGAAAATAAACTCAATAACATTTAACCAAACACCTACCGGGCGTGGTGTCCGCCATGGAGGTTGTCGACAGGGGGCAGAGTGTACCTGTGCACAAACGGCTTCAGGGCTGAAAGCTCCGTCGAAACGGCGGGTTGCGGACGTCCGACAATGGCTCTGTGACGGTTGGAGACGAACATCAGTGGTGGTAGAGGTGGAGGGTGCGGCTGCAAAATAAGGGGGAGAGGGGTGGAGTGGAAGAAAATGGGACTAGGAGGGGGATTGTGTGGGCCGGGGGTGTCGGAGTCTTACGTTTCGGGTGTCCGGGTTCCCACAAACCTCTCACACTTTTGTCTCCAATTTACTGAAGAAATTGCGTCTGGACCGCCCCGCAGACCGATACAAATCAGTGTTGGATAGCTTATGTGGTCCGGACAACGTGGTGCTGACGATTGCGGAACGCCTTGGAGATGCTCTTAGCACTACATAGTTTTTCTTTCGCTGATAGTACTATAGAATTGTGTAGATAGATAATTTGCAATACGATGATTGATTGGGGTGCTGGTGCACGCATATATATAATACAAGGGAAGACCTGTACCTCAACTATACAAGACTAGGAGGTGGGCCACAACTCCAATATACGTGCAGTACAAAATACATACTCAACACCCCCCCCCCTCCGCAGTCGAAGCGTCGCCGGAGACACAGAGACTGGACCGAAACTCCTCGAAGACGGGAGTAGGCAATCCCTTAGTCATCACATCAGCAAATTGTTGCGTCGTCGGCACGTGGAGAACCCGAACACGGCCAAGGGAAACCTGCTCGCGCACGAAGTGAATATCGAGCTCAATATGCTTCGTCCGTCGATGGTGCACCGGGTTGGCGGAGAGGTAGACCGCGCTGACGTTATCGCAGTAGACAAGAGTGGCCTTGTGAACATCACAAAGCAACTCCTGGAGCAGCTGACGTATCCAAGAGCACTCGGCCACGGCATTAGCCACGGCGCGATACTCTGTCTCGGCGCTGGAGCGGGAGACCGTGGGCTGCCACTTCGATGACCAAGAGATCAACGATGGCCCAAGGTAGACGCAGTAGCCTGACGTAGAGCGTCGTGTGTCGGGGCAGCCAGCCCAGTCGGCATCCGAGTAGGCCACAAGGTCGGTGGAGGCGGAGGCCGTCAGGGTGAGTCCCAAAGACATGGTGCCGCGTATGTAACGGAGAATACGCTTCACCAGAGTCCAGTGAGAGTCACGCGGGGCGTGCATATGGAGGCACACCTGCTGGACAGCGTACTGCAGGTCGGGGCGAGTCAGTGTCAGGTACTGTAAAGCACCGATAATAGAGCGATAAAACGCTCCATCGGACGCAAGAGACCCCTCGAGAGCAGAGACCTTCCCCTTCGTGTCGACCGGGGTGGGCGTCGGCTTGTAGTTAAGCATACAGCACGCTCCAGGAGCTCGTGGGCGTACTTCTGCTGATGCAGAAAGAAGCCGTCACTCCGCCGGACCACCTCGATGCCGAGGAAGTAGTGCAGGGGCCCCAAGTCCTTGAGGGCAAACTCATCACGAAGACGAGCAGTCAGCCGCTGAAGGAGGTCGGGGGCGGACGCCGTGAGGATGATGTCGTCGACGTAGAGCAGCAGATATGCAGTGTCAACTCCCTGATGATACACGAAGAGTGAAGCATCGGAGTGAGTGGACCGAAATCCGAGAGACTGTAGGAAGGCTGCGATACGCTGGTACCAAGCCCGAGGTGCCTGCTTCAACCCATACAGAGAACGGGAGAGCAAGCACACGAAGTCAGGGTGCTCGGCGTCGACGAAACCAGTGGGCTGCTCACAGAACACCTGCTCGGCGAGATGGCCGTGCAAGAAGGCGTTGGAGACATCCAACTAGTGCACAGGCCAAGCGCGCGAGACCGCCAGCTGGAGCACGGCGCGAATCGTGCCCGGTTTCACAACTGGGGCGAAGGTGTCGGTGAAGCCCACGCCCGCGCGCTGCCGAAAACCACGAACCACCCACCGAGCCTTGTAGCGCTCGAGAGAACCGTCCGGGCGAGTCTTGTGGCGAAACACCCACTTGCCAGAGATGATGTTGGCACGAGGGGGTCGCGGAACAAGCTGCCACGTGCGGTTGCGCTGTAAGGCGTTGAACTCCTCCTGCATCGCAGCTAGCCAGTGGGGATCCCGAAGGGAAGCACGAGCGGAGGTGGGGACGGGTGATGGCGTCGACGTCGAGGCGGCGCACAGATACTCATCGGCGGAGTAGCGTGTGCTGGGCCGAAGCACTCCTGCTCGGGCACGGGTAGTCACGCCAACTGACGGGGCAGTAGGGCCGGCGGGTGCCGCGGCGGCAGGGGCCGTGGCGGCGGGGGCACCCGGTGCGGCGGCGGGGGCACCCGGTGTGGCGGCGGGGGCC
>NC_057799.1:34523888-34525950 GCF_018294505.1 Triticum aestivum
GCCGCGGTGGTGGCGGTCGCAGCAGCGGCGGCGGCGGAAGAGGCGACGGGCGAGGTTGACGTCGAGCCCGTCGCAGGGGTGGCGGGCGGGGTGCCGGGCTCAACCTCGTATGAGGGAGACGGGGACCCGGGGGCCCGCTCGGACTCGACCTCGGGGGAGGGAGTCACGAAGCCAGGTGGTGGCGGCAGAGGGCGCTGTGCCGGGGGGGGCGCCGGGGGCTGCCACCGCGCATCGCTCCATGAAGGGGCGCGGGGGCCGGCGCTGAAGGGGCCGAAGCCGGAGGAACCTGAAAAAAAAGGGAACACCGTCTCGACTAAGTACACATGCCTCGAGGTGTACACACACGATGAGTGACAGGATCATAGCACCGGTAACCTTTGGTGTTAGGAGGGTAGCCAAGGAAGATGTAGGGGACGGATCGTGGTGCGAGCTTGTGTGGCGTGGTGGACGCGGTGCTAGGATAACAGGGACACCCGAAGATGCGGAGACCATCATAGGACGGTGGTGTGCCGAAGAGAAGGTGGTGAGGGGCGTAGTTCCACCGGGGGTGACACGGACGAATGTTAACTAAGAGAGTGGCGGTAGCGAGGGTATCGGGCCAAAACCGAGCGGGCACGTTAGAGTGAAAGAGTAACGTGCGAACGCAGTCATTAAGAGTGCGGAGAATGCGCTCGGCGCGGCCGTTCTGCTGGGAAGTGTAGGGGCAAGTCAGACGGAAGGTGGTGCCGTGAGAGGCGAGAAGTGTGCGACGTTGTCAAACTCCTTTCCGTTATCAGTTTGGAGTGCGAGTATGGGGCGACCGAACTGGGTGGTGACATAGAAGTAAAAAGCGCTGAGTGTGGCTAAAGCATCAGATTTACGATGAAGGGGAAGAGTCCACACATAATGAGAGTAATCATCTAAAATCACCAAGTAGTAAAGATACCCATGTTACTCGCAACGGGAGATGTCCAAACATCACTATGAAGTAATTGAACGGAAAAGTGGAAACTGAAGAAGACGCACTAAAGGGAAGACGAACGTGCTTGCCTAAGCGACAAGCCTCACAAGAGTGCTTGTCGAGCTTATCACATGAGAAAGAGAAACTCCTAAGAATTTGACGTAAGACGGTGTGGTTGGGGTGCCCCAAGCGAGCGTGCCAAAGGTCAACGCCGGCGGCAAGGGCGACGGGTGTGGAGGTGGAGGCGCCGGCGTGCACGGGGTAGAGCTCATCGGGACTGTCACATCGGTGAAGGATCATCCGGGTACGGGCGTCTTTCACAGAAAAGCCAACACCGTCAAATTCCACAGTAAGAGGGTTCTCACGAGTAAGACGACGAACAGAAACTAGGTTCGTGACTAAATCAGGTGAAACAAGAACATTAGACATAGTGATGGGTGTGGAAGTGGAGGGAAAGCTAGTGCTACCGATATGAGTAATAGGTAAGGAGGAGCCGTTGCCGACAGTGATATGAGTGGGTGTGTGAACTGGACTGGAGGAGGTTAGGTTACCGGGATGAGCTGCCATGTGCGCAGTAGCACATGAGTCCATGTACCAGTCGCCTCCACCGACAGAGCTACGCGGCTACGGTGCGGAGTGCTGGGCGGCGAGGAGGGTGGGGTCCCATGGCACAGGTACCGGCGACGGCGGAAGGCCCCCGTAGGGCAGCGCCGGGACGGTCGGGCCATAACCACCGAGGGGCGGCGGCCCAAGGAGGGCGCCGTAGCCGGCGCCAATCGGCTGCAAGGGCGCGCCAATGAACGCCTGGTGGCCAGCGGGGAGAGCCTGCTGATAGTGCGCCCCTCCCCCCGGCGTCCTGGGCCTGCTGCTGCTGCAGGCGGCGGCGACCGCCGCCACGCCGGTTGCGTCGGCCCCCTCCCCCTTGCGGTTGCTGCGGGGGAGGCGTTGGTGGCGACAACGGGTAACACCCGGCGGGTGCGGGAGGACGCGACTGGATCGGTGCGGCCGGTGGAGCGGTTCCACCGTAGATGGTGAAGTAGCCCGGAGAGTCCATGGACGGCGGCGGCGGCGCGCGCGGGGAGGCGCGGCGCGGCGGCGGCGGCGGTGGGGAGCGGCGGCGCG
>NC_057799.1:34526681-34542123 GCF_018294505.1 Triticum aestivum
GGAGGAGCGCGGCGGCGGCGGCGGCTGGAGACCGCGCGCAGGCAGATGGATCGGGTAGAAGCGGCGGCCGGCGCGGAGGGCGCGCGAGCGGCGGCGACGGGATGACGGCGGCGGCGGCAGCGGCGGAAGCAACAAAGAAACTTAGAAAACTGATATCATGTAGATAGATAATTTGCAATACGATGATTGATTGGGATGCTGGTGCACGCATATATATAATACAAGAGAAGACCTCTACCTCAACTATACAAGATTAGGAGGTGGGACACAACTTCAATATATGTACAGTACAAAATACATACTCAACAAATTAGACCTCGATGCAAGGAAAGACCAAAAGACTGAGATGGGATCGGCCTTCTCTATCTCTATGCAGGAGAAGAAGAAAGACTAGCTCGGGGTCTTCTCTTTATTTTCTCCCACATGGGTTGGTATAATTTATTTGTGGTTGCGTAACGTGGGTGAGGTGTATATATGTACAACTTATCATGTCGCATTGTATTGTCATTTGTCAACGCATCCCACAGCTCAACTCATGGATCTCATTTCAAATTTCAACACGCATTTTAATAAATGAGATGAAATTCATGTAAATCGGCAGATATTCATCACGGTTTAGAAAGAAAATAGCATAAATCATCCATATATAGCATGTAAATTAAGTCTAGTACAACAAGGTCTCAAATTTGATTAGATCGTGAATGTCCAAACAAGTTTTTCATGAACGGATCATGTCCTTCCACACATACTTCTCTTTCATCTTCATCCAACAGTGTGTCTGCAGGTAAATAGCCGTCCCTCTGACCTATGGTACACCACGGTGATGCGCGCGGGCTACATATAATGTGTAGACCAACATTGAGTGAGTGAATCAATCAACAAGTTAAGCAAGAGGAAATCAAACTTACCATCTCCTCCATGTCCGCGTGTAATGACCACCTTGCCTTGAGATGCCTAACCAAGTTGCAGAACTTGATGACGCTGATCTGGATAGCATGTCAGAGATACGACACGGACCTCACGTTGAGTTGTCGCATGATTTACATGTCATAGGGCGCAATGTGCTTTCCTACGTGAAACTTTTCATGCATTTGCTCTCAAAATGGCGGCCCTCTGGTCCTGCCTATTAAATCCGCATATGCGGCCAGCCATACATCGCACAACAACTCATCCTCCATGGTCGAGTAGCTCATCATTCTTCGTACTCTAAAAAACAACATAATATTTGAAAATAAACTCAATGACATTTGACCGAACACCTATCAGGTGTGGTCTCCGTCATGGAGGTCGTCGACATGGGGCAGAGTGTACATGGGTACAAACGGCTCCAGGACTGAAAGCTCCATCGAAACGGTGAGCGGGCGTGTCAGTGTTGGTTGCGGACGTTCGGCAATGGCTCTGTGGCGGCCGGAGACCAACAACAGCGGCGGCGGAGGGAGAGGGTGCGGATGCAAAGCTATGGGTAGAGGGACGGGGTGGAAGGAAATATGACTGGGAGGGGGGAGGATTGGGTGGGCCGGAGATGTCGGAGTCCTACGTTTCGGTGTCCGGACTCCCGCAAACCTCTCATTCTTTTGTCTCCAATTTACGAAAGAAATTGCAACCAAACCGTCACGCGGATCGATACATATCAGTGTTGGATGGCTTATGTAGTCCGGACAGCCCGGTCGTCCGACGCCTTGGAGATGCCCTTATTTATTTTCTTTCGCTGATAGTACTATAGAAGTAGACCTCGATGCAAGGAAAGACCGAGAGACTGAGATGGGATGAGCCTCCTCTAGCTATCTCTATGCAGGAGAAGACTAGCTCGGGGTCTTCTCTTTATTTGTTCCCACCTAGGATTCGTATTATTGGTGGTTGCGTAACGTGGGTGAGGTGTATATCAGTACATGTACAACGCATCACGTCGCATTGTACTATATATTGTCAACGCTTCCCCCAGCTCAACTCATGGTTCTCATTTCTATTTTTTTCTTTTTTTTAGAGAAGGAGGGCGACCCCCGGCCTCTGCATCTAGACGATGCATACGGCCATTTTATTAATTATTGACACAAGATCTTATAAAGTCATACAACAATAAGCCTAATGCCATCAAACTAAGCAACATCTGTCGCTATCCCTATCCAGTTGATGTAGGGGCGCCGAAATTCTTGGCCTAATACCAAACAGACCTTGCAGCCAAACCTAACATCTAAGACTTGAGGTCCCAACCAGGACGCCTGCCGGGTATGGGCACCCATCAGTCTGGCGTGCTTCTCAACCAGGACGCCTGCCGGGTATGAGGCCGCCGCAGTCACCAGCCATCAATGAATCTTCAGAGCTGTACTGCTGCATCAACCTTGCCCGGTCTAACTGCCACCGACGCCACCACGACGCCAGGCAGCGTCACCCTCCTGCGCGAGTCCTTCTCCGCTCATCAGGCGCCGAGTCTCCACTGCGCCACGCCGCCGAGATCCGCCGTCATCAATGGAGCAGAGGAAACACCGCTCCTCCTCTTGTCCCCTCCAACCAGCACTTGCTCCAAAACGATGCCCCCATGAGGGAGAACGATACCGAAGGCACCGTCATCGTCCGATCCGGTATACCCAGATCTAGGGTTTCCCCCGGAACTTTTCGATCAGGTCGATGTGACCTGCAACGACGATGCCTCCAGAAGGGAACGACGTCTGAGACGCCGCCATCGTCCGCCAAGACCGCAGTCAGGCGCGATTTTCACCGGAAGCCACGTCTTCCCGACCTCGTGGCTGGCTGGAACCGAGCGGAACCTCGCCACGAAGACGTATGTCGCCGTCGGTACTCCGGCGGAGATCCGGCATCTCCTCACCGGTCCCTCCACGCGCCGCCGGTCGGCAGAAGGCCTCCCCGCGGCGGATCCAAACGGGGCGTTGGATCCGTAGTGACCGCCATCACCATCACGACCAGGACAGCCCACCCCGCCGGATGGGGCGCTGCCACCACCGCCGTCCATGCAGGGCTGCCGCTCTGCTGGCGATGGTGCTCCGGCCCCCGCCGCACAGCCCGGATTCGCCGTCCTAGCGGCCGCCGTTGGATCGCACGAGAGGAGCCGCCCCCGCCGCCTCAGATGGGATCCGCCGCATCCACCCGCCCAGAAACCTTCGGCACCGGGCCCGCCGCCACCGCGGCCCACGCCGGTGGCAGCGGCGGCAGGAAGGGGCGGCAAGAAGGTGCTGACGGCGCTAGGGTTTCGGGGCCCCTGGCGCCGCCTGGGGGGAGGCGACGCGAGGGTCTGATTCTTTTCTTTTTCTTATATGGAAGCGAGCACACATGCCATGGTTCTCATTTCCTGATCCACCTTTTCCCTTGCTCGTCCCTGCTAGCTTCAGCCTGCAGCCGAGCCGCTGGATCATCTCATCTCATCGATCAAGATCGCTTCTCCTGTTAAGCCATGTAAGTCATAATATCGTCGACTGAATACTCGAATTAGCTTTGGTCTAAAACAAGTTCGCATTAGCTTTCTTTGCGTCAAGTTTAGCAACCGTACTTAGAAAGTCGTCGCCGTCGTTGCTTTCCATTTCAGCGGAGAAGCAATGCTGGCAGCAGGACTAGATCCGCTAGTGGCGTTCTGGAAGGAGTGGGGGATCCAGATGCTGGTGCTGCTGAGTTTAGCACTGCAGGTGATTCTCCTCGTCACGGCGGAGATCCGCCGTCGCAAAGATTCGGGCGTGCTGAGGGTCGTTGTGTGGTCGGCGTACCTGCTGGCCGACACGACGGCGATATACACTCTTGGACACATGTCCGTGACCAGCAGGTCGCCGGAGCATGAGCTGGTGGCGTTCTGGGCGCCGTTTCTGCTACTGCACCTTGGTGGTCAGGACAACATCACGGCCTACTCCATCGATGACAACCGGCTGTGGCTGCGCCACCTGCAGAGCTTCGTCGTGCAGGTCCTTGCGGCCGCCTATGTCCTCTACGAGTCATCCATCTTCGTAGGCGGCCGCCAGACCATGCTCGGCCAGGCCACCCTCCTCATGTTCGTGGTTGGTGTTGTCAAGTACGGGGAGAGAGTATGGGCACTCATGTCTGCCAGCAGCAGTTCCCTGTCTGGGAAGAACTACAACAGTTTTGGCAGGTTGCATTTTGAGAGACCCAATACTACCATTACTTCGTTGCCGGCACCATTTCTAGCTCATGACTTGTTGAACGTACCCAAGCATCTGCTTAAGGGGCCGTTACCTCTTTTGGCATTTGACTCGAAACTAGGTTATTTTAGCTGGGAGGACATGTACCATGTTGCTGAGATCCAACTCTCGTTGATGCACGACGTCTTCTACAGCAAAGCTGAGTTGATCCACACTTGGTACGGGTATTGCATCCGTGTTGCCTTCCTGCCGGCCACTGTCACCGCATTGCTGCTGTTCCGTCGAGTAGGTGACAAAGATGATTTCAGCAAAGTAGATCTCGTTGCCACTTATGTTTTGCTCTCTGGAGCCGTCGTCCTGGAGATCACATCAGTGCTGAGGGCCATGTCCTCCACCTGGATTTGCCCGTTTTGCGAGCGCATCCTCAATCAAAGTTCCATGCTTTCTATTCCATTGTTGTGGCTTCTTCTCCTTGTATTTGCATTTGGGGAGCTCGTCGGACGGGCAATACAGAAAGTAGGAATACTTAAGAGGTACTGGTCAGGCTCCATGGGGCAACACAACTTTATTTACATGTGCAGCCACTGTAAGGATAGCCGAAGCAGCAAAACTGCGAGATGGATGGGAAGGGAGGACTGGTGGAACACACTGGTTTACACGTCCTCGTCTGTCCCCGTCTCAGAAGATTTCAGTATGATGTTGAAGGAACAACTAAGGGGAAGTGTAGGCGTCACCAAAGAGAATCGAGACCACATCCAAAACTCAAGGGGCCTGGCGGCGCTGAAGAAGAGGGGGTTGCATGAGGAGCTGGCCTGGAGCGTGGACTCTGAGCTGGATGAGAGCATCCTGGTTTGGCACATCGCCACTGATGTCTACCTCAGCTGGTACGAGGCGGAACATAAACGCCTGCCACCTCCTGCAAAGGTAACCCAGGAGCTCTCCAATTACATGATGTTTTTGCTCGCAGCACGTCCCTACATGCTGCCTGACAATGCTACTCGCCAAAGGTATATTGAACTGTGCAACAAGGTGATCTATCATCTGAAACTGCAATACAGCTCGGCCGAGGATTTGATCAAGTTAATGCAGGGCCATGGAGATGCTCTCAACGCTGAACAAACTCAGCCTGCCGTTGTCGATATGCCTGCTGCTACAACCAAAGAGAGTAGTGTAACATTTGACAGAGCGTGTCAGCTTGGCTCGAAGCTGATTAGCAAAGGGCTGGAAACACCTGATGCCATGCTTGATCTGATCAGCCAAGTGTGGGTGGAGATGCTCTGCTACACGGGATACCGATGCAGGCCAGATTCTCATGCCAGACAGCTGAGCAGTGGCGGCGAGATCACCACCGTCGTTGCCATTTTGATGGAATTGTTGAAAACCGATTTTCTGAACTTCAACAGTGGGTTGAGGACGGTGGTGACCAGAAGTTGATACAATTATCTGCCTAAATAAGCATCTCAAATATGTGGAACTTCACGGGTATCGTGGTAAGTTTATAACACTATAGGGGAGGAGAATTTGCAAGTTTTCTTATGGCTGGGGCAAAAGTCCTCAGGGCCATGCGAATGATGTAAGGTGGTAAAGCTTCGTCGAAAGCTCAACTTAGCTTTGAATGGAGGAGCGACATGACTAACCTCCAACGCGAAGTTGACAGTTACAACATGCGCGAAGTTTGTATTGTTTGAGCTCGGGATTAGAACGACGCAATCGAGTAAGCATCAAATAGTTTGCTTCACGGGAGATGATAACCATTCCTTACCAATCCAGCTCGTTGTCAAAGCAATCTTCAAGTTGACTGAATCTTTCTCGGTCAGTGAAACTACGACACCGAAGCTCAAGAAACCACAACAGGCTTGTTTAAAAGGTAATATGGAACTAAAAACACAGAACTACAGTGCCATGACAAGTTGGACCTATAGGGGATAAAACCACAAGAATTCCACCAAGCACTGCAGAGGATGCAGCAGTGATGTATGCTCACTGGGACTGTTCTGAAAATTCTGCTTTCATCCTGTACCATTAACCTGACCTCCAGTTCCACTTGGATATCAATGATATCAGCATTTCACAAGTTTCTCAAACTTCCTTTACAGGAAAAGACAAGAAAAAGATTCAACCAAGACTCAACCAGTTTACATTTTTGGTCGCATCGCTATCAACGAAAAGATGTTCCACCTTCCCTTCACCCATTCATCTAACTCTCTGCACCACTCTTGCTATTGTAAACTTCTCACACATGTACCAAGTCATATAACTACTCCAAACAAAAGTATCAGGAAACTTGACGCAGCCGGTCCTAGCACTTTAGCTTCTTTGTCGAGGCGGAGTAGCCACTAGCACCTTCCACGAGCCGTTTTGCGAGGTTGCTGCTGGTACTGCTGCCGCTGTTCATCCAACTACCCTTAGGATCAGCCACCTTGAGATCTTCAGCGTCGTACCTGATAATGTTGGTCACAAACGCGTGTATAGATGTCTCGGCTCTTGGCAGACTCTCCCTTTCAAGAATCGATTGCTGCCCGGCACGAGACTGGCGCTCTGCAGTGCACTTCAACTCCTGCAGGACTAGGCTTCTATCTCTAACAAAACTCTCCTTTTGCTTCTGCACGGATGCCATTGGAATTTTATGTTAAGCAAAATGGTAGATCCACTCGATGTTACCCAACAAGTTCACAGGGCATTATGCAAAATAACCACTCTAAAAATTAATAATATGCAGAGAGGTACCAAGTATCGAGAAAATTAGGTTCATTTGATCATTTCACACACCAAAGAAAATGGACGAAGAGGGTATTTCGACAAATTTAGCTCTCTGGAGTAGCTATGATCAGTCATGTACAATCGCGATGGTATTTCTTAAGTTACACCTCTTTACAATAGCACCAGCTAGTTTCCGCCAGTTACTGATTCTCCGGATCTGAGCAAGATGCAGTACAAAAGGAATGGGGGCAAACTCTTGTGGATTGCATGGAATATTGATGCTAATATGGAGACTGGAGAAATAAGAGTTTTCAATTTCCCTGTTTCCCTAAACACATGTCCACACGTAAGTGAGGGATAGGATGGCTGTCCATAAGGACGGCAGGGTTTTGATAACCCATGTTGCATCAGAAGTTCAGAACACGCAAAAAACAAAGGCACTATCACATTAACCGCCTAACACCTCCTGCTACTAGTTCGTTGCTAAAGTTTTAAACTACACAATCAACTTTGGGCAGCAAAGTTAGAAGATAAAGGTTTCCAGCAGCTAACCTGGAAATTAACATGGCATTCAATTGACGAGCTTGAGCAGCCACAACCATCACTGAACTTCAATGTCAGCAACATGGAAAATATGCTAGTCATTGATGTTTCCCTACAGAAGTAGACAATTTCCTGATGTGAAACATAGCACATAATATTTGAAAATTGAAACATTTCTTTCTCTGCGTGATCAGTTGGCACATATTGGCCGGGGGACTTTGCAATCTCCAATATACCTCTGCAAAGAAAATGGTTGCTCCATAAGAACTACAGGCTTCATGTCAGATCTGTCTGGAAAGGAAACCTGTTGATGAATAAGATTTTTTTTTACCATATATCAGTAACAGAAGTACGAAAACTAGACTTTCATCAACCTGTTGATGTAATATTATCTCCTTAGTCCTTGCAGGAGCATTTAATTTAATGGCATAAAATAAGCATACTACTCCCTCCGTTCCCAAATATTTGTCTTTCTAGAGATTTCAACAAATGACTACATACAAAGCAAAATGAGTGAATCTACACTCTAAAATATGTCTACATACATCCGTATGTTGTAGTCCATTTGAAATGTCTAGAAAGACAAATATTTAGGAACGGAGGGAGTAGTACACAACGATGTGGATATATTATTTTGAATAACCTCTATTGACCGAAGAAATGACAATGGTGCTCGCATGCCATGAACGCTAGTTACTCGCAGAGTCCATCTTACACATTTCTCTGAATAGAAGAAAGAGATAATGCAGTATGAGAGGCGGGTGCTTAAACCCATATTCATACAAAGCCAGTTAAAGCATTTAGCTGTCCAATGATAGTTGCACAGAAGGAACTTAATAAGAAATCAAAATTCATTTCCAATTTGTGAAGGACACCATACAGAAATTTATATATCACACTTGGTAGCTTCACTGTTTATATGGTGACCATAAGGTTTGCAAAGAATTTAATCATCTTCAGTTGCTCAAAATCTTCTTAATGAGGCAGTTTTGATGATGCCAACATTCAGTTTTGTCACTAACCTTGACTGGTTTATGTATCTAGTAGAATTTTACAGAGCTAGGTAAGGATAAAGATTTAAGAAATGGTGAGATGGCCCTACTTTTGACTGTGTGCCGAAGAAGAAGTTGAATGAAGTCAGTACGTATATATGGAGGAATGCGCAGACTCAGAATGCACATCACTCCAGCAATGACCTGCGTTGACGCGGTTAAATTACTATAGCAAGGAGACATATAATAGCAGCAAAGGAAACTGAACAGAAACAGACACCTTATCCACAAGCCCATGGATGACAAGGCTTGCCTTTTTATCTTTTGGAGTTGCCTGAAAGAGAAGATTTTGTAAAGCAATCAGAATGCATACTTATTGCGGGTTCATCAAATGCCATTAGAAAGTTGCACCATTTGGATTTACTATCCCAAAGATGTATATATTGCGCTGGTATCCTTTATATGCCAAAGCAAACAGTGTTTCATTCATTATATTCATTCTAGAGCATTATTTATTAAACTTTAAATGAGGTAAATATCCTTTGTTCAAATTTAAATATTTAATCGGCATATTGCACCTGTGAAGGCTGCAAAACCAGTTCCTAGGAAATCATAAACATGGAAAATCATCTCCTTCAGTTCACACCTTTGGACTGAATCAGGAATCCAAGTTCTAAATGCCATGTCTCAAAAAAAATACCCAGAGTCAAACTTGAATTCAAAACCTCAATTTTTGAACTGTTCAGATTTTATATTTAAGTGTCTTGAATCACAAAGTTTAGTAAGGCCTAATGAAACAGGCAAATAAACAACACTTCAAATTTCTAAAATGATCGGACGGTGTCTCAGTCATTTACAGAGGTAAACAGTATATGGTGGCATATAAGAGTTGAAACATAGTTTGGTGCTACTTAAAAAATTCCCAACTTAAAAAAGTGCAGACGTAGCATTAATATTTTTGACTGATTTGTAACAATTTTTTTGCCTATATCATATGTACAATATGCATATAAAACAGAGATAAGCATGCAAGTTAGTGCTTCTCTTTGGTCCATACTTAAAAGAAAGACAACAATATGCTTGTATTTAGTTCTGTGCACCTGAAGATTAACAATGGCAACCTTTCCCCCATTCTTTATTGACAACAGAGGCATATTACATGCAGGAGTAATCTGCAAGCTGCACATTACTGGATATTAGAAAGAAACAAGAACAGAATCATGGCCCGTTATTATCATAAAAAATGTTCAACCTGCTACCCTGAAATTAACAATGAACTAACACAAAGCAACAATGGTCAGATTGATCAAATGAGAGGGAGATAGGACACAATGCCTCTCACTGGATAACAGGCAAAAACAACAAGATATAGCAATAGCAAAAACACAGTCCATGCACAGAAAGGGGGGAGATAGAGGATCTCAAATTCTTGACTACTATATATGCTAAACATGCACTGCACATGAAGAATGTTGAGACTCAATCATGCATTTATCTTTTGATGCATCAAAAGTGACTGGAAAATAATAGTCAGACTATCGTTTCATCCAGATCAAAGCTCCATTCTTTAAAGAAGCAAGGACTAGATCACTCGTTGAAGTACAACTAGGGATGCACACACTGGTATTGGTCGATCTCATGCAGCAGCTTAGGTCACTGACCATTATATCTAAATCTAGGATGTCTTTTTGGTGCAGCTTCAACATACAACAGCCTGATTAAAAGCTTTGCATTCTTGAAAGATGTGTGTGTTCATTCAGGTTGTTGCCCATCTTGGTCTTGTAAATAACTTTCCTTACCTATCTATGCATCAAGACGCAAAGCTTTTTGCACTTTCTCAAGAGAAAAGAAAACATGTGTCGCTGGCAAGCATTTTTGACACAGTTGAGACAGGCTACAACCATGCCCACTGAATTGCTGTTTTTCTCACTTCCCATCTTTCTCGGCTCCAGACATTTTGGTGATGGTAGTTGGGGCTGCTTATTTAGCCGTGCCAAATGACTGGATCATGTTTGCAACTTAGGTGAAGGATGGTGCTTGTTGTATATGTGACCGTTTGTTCAAGCCAATAGTTTTGCACGGTTGCACCATCCTCGGGGTCAATCCTAGCGTCAGATTTCCACGAAAGGAGGAACTACATAAAGCCACTCTTCCAAGCACCTCGGCAAAGAAATTCGTAAGTTCTAAGTATGATATAGTCCCCCCGTCCGGAAATACTTGTCAGAGAAATAAACAAAAATGGATGTATCTAGAAACTAAAATACGTCTAGATACATCAATTTCTCCGACAAGTATTTCTGGACGGAGGGAGTACTAAACTTGCAGTTTCTGGCATGGTTAATCATACATGCATATAACTAATAGTGCATTTAAATTTTGATGCATCTACATAGACTTTGGTACAACTATTAATCGAGTAATTGATTTTTCACAGATTAACATGAGAATCATGCTTACTAAAAACTGTTCCCAAACTAAAAAAAGAGAAGTACAGCAACTAGCTACAGTAAGTATGCACCCCTCGTTATTTGCCTCCATGATATATATAATAATGTGGCAAAGAGTTCGGATGTTTATCATTAAACGAGTAATATTTGTTCGCAAGTGACAGTGTTTGTAACCATAATGAAGAAGGAAACTGTGAAGAAAACTGCATCTATTGTGTGAGGATAGCATGACAAACCTAGTTCCTAGACATAGGACAAGATCAGCTGTTCGACACTGCTCCTCGGCAGAATTCATCTCCTCAGGGGGTAACGCATCCTGGAAATCAGTGGAATTATTAATGAACTGAGACAACTTCAAAGAAGATGTGCAACAGTTCATGTCTCTCTTTTCATTGTTAAATCATTTTGCCTGGAGAGCATGACATAAATACCTTTCCACTGTTAAACATTTTATTGAGAACACAACACGTAAAAAAATATTTCTAGCAAACATATTATAATAATCAAGTAAATTCACTAAGTATCATCCTAGCTGTGAATCTCGAAGGTAATTTTGAGGTAATACTGTCTTTAGTGATCGATTTCAAAATGGGATATTTGTGGGCACTGACCACTGAGGCAACTATAACCATATTAGAATAGAGACACACAAATCTTGTAGCAGAGATTAAGCAAGTGCAACACTAAAATAGTAATATCATGTATTTCTAACAGAATTTTAAGTTCAAAAAGAAGCATTTTCTTGGTAAAACACGTCGAAATGAAAAATAACATTGTAGCTCTTAGTGTGTACCTCCCAATCAAGAACTGTATCTTTTAATCTAGCTCCACAGTTCTTGTCTGCACAACGCCTCGGAGTATCCTTCAGTCCTATTGTCTCTATTTCAAAATCACGAAGGTACCTTCATACAGAGGAGGGATTCAGGAAGAGCTATCTGAATAAACCAACAGATGAAAAATGAACTATTTTTGGTGTTTTGCTAAGGAAGTATAATAAAAGCAGGGTAAGATAAAGCATACTCCGTTTTACAGCATGGGCAGACCTCCTTGAAAGAATTCCCATGCAATTCAGCCAGCTTCTCCCTTGGGAAGCCAGAACGCAAATGTAGGCTGTCAACATTCTGGCAAACACAACCTCCACAAGCTCAAATTACATGGATATCATAAATACGATTCTGGTAAATTAAGTAATTTGTTCACGACAAAAACCATATTGTAACAGAGGACATACTTAGCAGCAAAATCTGTGAAACACAAAACTTGAGCTAAAATATTCAAACTGGTATATTATAAGTTTACTTTTAGTACTAATAAATATCTGCAGCTCATATAACTAATTTTGCAACAGAGCAAAAGTTTTCTAAGAGTTGACCTTATAATAGTTAACTGGAGCAAAGTTCCCTAAGAGTTAAACTTGTACAAGTGACTCGGAGCATATAAATCCTTAAGAATTAACCTTATAATAGCAAGTCATTGGTAGTGGACACAGACACCAATACGAGGCCCATATACAGTACATTCGGTTGAATTATGCACCTGGCTTATGACAAACTTTAGGAGACCTGCTCTTTCCAATTCAACCAATGCCATATGAGTCAAGGTTGGAGCAGCTCGGTGAAATGGGAGTGAAGCATCAGGAACACCTTTTCCTGCACGCTACAAAACAAATGTGATATATATAACTCATTATTTATTCAAATAATGGTTTATCATGAAATGTAGCACCTGGCTTATGATAATAACTACTACTCCACATAATAACTACAAAGCCTACTGGTTTATTTACTCTTCATAATTACATAAAGCTTTTGGGGGTACGTAAGTCGGATAACAATAAGGAAACTAACTGATCCACAAATCATGCATTTAAACATGAAATACACTGCACTCAAGTCAATTAAAATATATCATGTTTGCCGTCAAGCATCGCAATATAATCTAAAGAGAAACAGATTCATGCATGGAAGGGAACCATAATAAGAAGCAACAGAGCCTACCTGCAGAGTCCACACACCCTTTGGGCCTCGGAAATCAGGTATGCCTGATGAAGTTGATATTCCTGCTCCGGTAAACACCACTAGATGCTTACTCTGAAACAATAAGGGCTAGTTCACTGATAATGCTACATATAAAACACGACTAGAAATTCAATTGGCATCCATTGATGGCAACCCAACCTTTTGCACCATAACTGCAAGCTCTTCTATCTGCACCATAATCCAGCAAAATGAACATTTAAACAAATGTTTTCTTCAGAAAAGAATGTTAAGTAGTAAGATATCAACTTCATGTCATAACACGGAATTTTGCAAGTGAATAGGACAAAATCACCACCCAGCCACCACCAAAAAAATACATTTGTCATAATTGTTGACAATAATGGTTTCAATCTGGTGGTTTCTCGTCAACATCAGAAAACGCCCTTTTAAAAATAACAATGAGGTCTGAAGTTAGTTTTCCCTGTTCTCTAAACACTTTATGCCCTTCAGTACCTAGTAACTAGACTCCTAGATTAGACTACAAACAATTCCTCAGCATGAAGGAATAGTATTATGCAGTACAGACCATACTGAAGGGTGTGCGGTCTGAAGGGTGTGCGGGGGGCATGTTCTGCCTGAAATTATCACACGAGGTTAGAAACCCTGCAACCAAGAAATTGTAGGCCCGACAAGTTTCACACAGCCTCAATATCTATTTCCTTCATTTATTCAACTATAAAACCAATGTAACGGTAACGCGATATAATTTTGCAATGCAGTAGCTACTCAGTTCCCAAAACACTGGTTCTTTCATGAAATAATTGTTTTCAAATTTGATATTCTTTTGTAGAACTTATCTAATCACAATTTCTCCAACACTATTAATTTTATAGCAGTGGCACACATGGGTCTTGATTGCACAAACCACAAAAAAGAACGCTACGGTAAAAAATATTTCTCTCTTTATTCTTAGCCAATCATAACTAATCGCACCCAAAAAAACGCAAGAAATAATTAGCTACCAAAAGGGAAGCATAAAGCCATAAACAACAGGTCACTTACAGCCTGAGCAAACAAAACAAAAAAAAAGGGTTTGGAAGTAGGCAAAATAATCAACCTTCCCTTGGAGGAGTTTGGGGGAGTCGAACTTCTCAGGCATGCCCACAGTGCCCACATCCTCTCGGTAAGACAGCTTCTCCGCATAGCCTAGCGACATCTTTCGGCTCTTCTTGAGGTTCTCCAAACCCGTTGCTGTCTTCCTGTTCGATCTAAAAGAAGCAAAATGACTGTTCATTGCAGTAATTATTCTGTGGACAACAGTATTTGATAGGGTAATTTGATCATATATCACTTTCTACTTTGGCACTTGATCATATACAACCTTGTACATTGTTTTAGTAAAGTATACTACCTCCATTCAGAAATATAAGATATTTTGGATATTTCAGTATTGACTAGATACAGACTGAAATGAACGAATAAAAACATACTAAAACATGTCTATATACATCCGATTCAGAAAAAAGTTAGAACATCTTATACTTGTGAACAGAGGGAGTAGCACTTACCACTTGGCTAAAACCACATTTGCACGGTTAAGCAGTTTTTAAGCACAATGACTAGCTAGTCACAAAAGTGAAAAGATCACCTTGCCCTTATGGCAATTCATCAAACTGGGCAACTTAGAGCAAGAAACATGACTCACCCCTCACCCTGCCCGAGCTGAGCAGGGCCCATCTCCTCCAACACGGCAACAGCCGCCCGCCTTCGCGCCTCCCCTGCCACGGCCGCATTCCGCCTCACCGCCATTGTGCCTCTCCTTACTCCGTCGCATTCCATCCCACCACCACCGCGCCTCTCCCACACGCAGTCAGGCACGTAGAGGTCAGTATCGTCGAGGTCTTCCACCTCCCCCTCATTCGCCTCCTCGACTAGCGACTCATCCCGGCGTACCGAGCCCCCAAGCAGGCGCGCCACCTCCTTGGCACTGTCCAGCGGTCGGCGGCGCGAGTCCAAGGCCGCCTCGTAGTTCTTCCGCAGTACGGTGGCCTCCAACTTGGACTTGGCCTCAGCGACCTCGCGCTCCTGCGCTCTCGCAGCGTCAAGGTCAGCGAGCACGGCCTTTAGCGCGGCCTTGTCCTTGGCGAGCTTGCGGTCCCGCGCATCAAGGACGCGCGCGACCGCCTCAAAGTCGGCCCTGAGGCAGGAGTTGGCGAGGTGGGCCGCGTGCTCCCTGCCAGAGAGGAGAGCAAGTTCGTCCTGGGAGACTGAGGCCATCCTGTCCTCCCGCCGGAAGGTGGTAGGTATGCGGCTGCGGGAGCTTGACGGAAAAATGCCCTAACAAGTAGGGGATTGGGTCAAACAATTGTTCCCCCAAAAATTTCATCTTTGCACAGGCGAGCTGATCCATTCCCCCCACCAGCAAGTTCCTGACACTACATCAACGCCGCCTGTATAATTCCCCCCCTAATGTCGAAACCCTAACACAGTCCATCGATTTCTGCTTGGCGGGAGCGGGGAAAGGGAACACGACGAGCAAAATGCTTTGGAACCAAGCGTTCGCGGAGCGTGCTTACCGACGAGGTAGGCGAATCGAGTGCAGATCTCCAGTCCGTCTGCCCCGGCAGCGGAGGAGACGGTATGGGAGCAGCGAGCGGCCGGGGGAGAGGAGGGAGGACGGT
>NC_057799.1:34542451-34545381 GCF_018294505.1 Triticum aestivum
GGGACAAGACGAAGGCGACGAGAGCGAGAGGAAGGCTGGTGGGCAACGGACTTGGACCCAGGGTACGTGCGGCCCGGTTCGATTAGAGCCTGTTTGTACTAGAAAAAAAATTAGAGCCTGCTTAGAATATGGCAGGCCCTTCTTGGTAAAGTTTAGGGATTTCCATTGCTCAAAAAAATGTAAGTAACCCCTCAAAAAAATGTAAGGCCTTGTTTGGATGTGAGGGCAGGTATTTCCATGGAAATAACGCCCAAGGTGGAATAATCCTGGAAAAACAAAATCCCCGTGGAAAATCATCATTGCTCTTTGGAAGAGATGGGGATGGTACAGTCTTCTTTCTCCTCGATGCAGCCTTCCTTTCTACCCGTGAGGGGAATTCTGGGAGTCCGTGGCAAATCAGAGGAACGTGTGCATTGCTTTTGGCTACGCACAAGCACATGCGCAAACATAGCATTGCTCGAGGTGAGGGAGGCTTGGGAAGGTCGCGAGGTCAGCGGAAGTGCTCAGAGCATCGGGAGTGGTGTGTTGTGAGAAAAACAGGGAGAATTCTCCCGACGTGAGAAGGCGGGGGTCTCCTACCCAGGGAATCGGGGACGGAAATGCCTCTCCCGCTTGGCCCCAAATGGGCCCTTGAGGAAACTGGGGCGAAATTTGCTCGTGTAATTCCCACCCACGGAAAGGACGGGGATTCCGGGAGGATCCTCTGATAGCAAATGAGGCCTAAAAGAAGAAAGTTTGGGTATCTACTTCAATACTCAACTTTCTCAACAAATATTCAGAACCACACGTGCGCAAAAATAAGTTCAAAAAAATCATACCTCTAATCCAAGTAAGAAATCTATGTTAGTGTAAGTTTTTCAATTTTTTTCGTAATCTTGGGCAAGACAGTTCCCAAGAGGTTTTCTTTGCAAAAATAATACTAATTTCTTCCTACTAGCGCCTTGTGACTCTTTGTATTCATAACTCCGCCTGGAAGTTAATTCTCCTAGTCTACGCTTCGAGTATAGGCACTTTGTATGACGCGTTGCGGGAGGAAACATTGGAAAGTATTCTACTTGAACACCATGGCCTTTTGGACTTCGTATTGTCCATATGTCCATTATCCATGGTGTGTGTCGGATTATCTCTCCAGAGAGCATGAGTGCATTCAGGTACATCACTTCAGGCAGATATGTGTCTGTGTCATGCATGTTTCAAGCCCTTCTTGTTGTTACATATCCATTTCTTCTAAGGTTTCTTGAATTGCTTAAGTTCCCGCTCAATAGTTAGGGTGTGTTTGGTAGGGTGTATGGATGGTGCATGAGGGTAAAAGTTTTCTACTCAACTCACTTTTGGGTGTTTGGTAGTCTGCACAGGGTCTCCCCAGCATGTATGATCTTAACCCAAATACCCTCGTAACATGCAAGAAGAGAGAACGCCCCCAACAGTCGTTCGCTGGTCAGCATGCATGAGCTCAGCCCAAATACCCTAGTAACATCAACGTAGAGAGAACACCCTCGTTCATTGGTCAGCATGAGGGTGTTTTGAAAAATGTTCAAAAATTCAAAATTTGTTTAAATGTTCAAAAATCTAAAAATTGTTTAAATTTACAAAAACATGTTCAGATTTTTTTTCATATTTTCAATTTTTGTTTAATTTTTTAAAATGTGCAGATTTTCAAAATTTGTTTACATCTTCATTTTTTTAACTTTTGAAGAAATGTTCATAAATTAAAATTTGTTTAAATTTTCATAAATATATTCAAAATTCCTAAGTTTATTTAAATTTTCAAAAAAGTTAAGGATTTCAAAAAATGTTCATATTTTCAAATTTTGTTTAAATATTCAAATTTTGTGCAGAATTTCAAAATTTGTTTAAATTTTCGGAAATGTTCAAAATTCCAAGATTTGTTTAAATTTTCAAAAAAAATGTTCATGTTTCCCCAATTTTGTTCATCATTCAAAAAATATATTTGAAATTCAAAATTGTTTAGTATGCGTAAATAGATGCAGGCTGCCAAACAAAGTCTCAGCTCAGCATGTCTGAGCACATACACCGCTATTAAACAACAAGAAATGCATGTACTCAGCATTGTCTACACTCAACATGTATCAGAGGAGAGAACAACCATGCTAGATTGAGAATGCTACAAACACACCCGTATTGTCTAGCACTTGTACCAGTCACCTACCAGATGGGTGTTAGGGCATCTCCGGTGTTTCGAGTCTTGCTAAAATTGCTTGAGTTTGAGAAGTATGGCAATGTCGACATGGGTGACAACACAAACATGACTTCTGTTTAGTGATGATCTTCGAGGACAAGTTCTAGAACCTTGGGGTGAAGACCCCGTGTTTGATTGATTTCAAATAAAGGCATGCGCGTGTCAATTTTTGGTTGAAGACATTGTTTGAGCTTTTGTTGAACATGTTCAACATGGTGAGATTCTCTGATATATATGGCATATAGTGGTTGGATACGACACCGATGGTGCATGCGGTTTGATGTTTGGGGGTTGGGGCTATCCTTTTTTGCAAGGGAGTCAGGGTTGCAAAGAGCGAAGTGTATATTTGAATCCCGAACTCGCTCTAGTTTAAATTACAACCTTGAACTCCAATAAAGGTTAGAGCACAACACTAAACTCTCAAATCCATTCAAATTACCCCTCTCACTTGGCCTAAAGGTGGTTTTGGCATACGTCACTAGTAGAAAAAGAGGCTTCCATACGCCCCCATTAGTCCCCAAAATAATCGAACCGCGACCAAAGGGGTCTTTAGTCGTGGTTCGGGAGGAGACCCGCGACCAACTATCTGGGCCCAGCGCGCTCGGTCGGACGGGAGGGGCTTTAGTCCCGGTTGGCCTGGCCAACCGGGACTAAAGGTCCTCAGGCTGGCCCGAAGGCCTTTAGTCGCGGTTGGCCAGACCAACCGGGATTAAAGGTCTAACCTTTAGTC
>NC_057799.1:34545828-34546796 GCF_018294505.1 Triticum aestivum
AAAAAAAAGAAAATGATGGAAATGTTAAAAAAATAAAATAAAATA
This sequence comes from Triticum aestivum, assembly GCF_018294505.1. Classification (NCBI taxonomy): domain Eukaryota; kingdom Viridiplantae; phylum Streptophyta; class Magnoliopsida; order Poales; family Poaceae; genus Triticum; species Triticum aestivum. The sequence goes on from NC_057799.1 coordinate 34,545,874, forward strand.
AGTTTCTCATGTGATATGTGGTCTAGTTGTTGGGAAAATTAACAAATATGAATTTTGACTTTATTTGCAAAATCTCTCTGGAAATTCTTAAAATGGGCATAACTTTTGCATACGAATTCGGATGAAAAAGTTTTTTATATGAAAAATCATCTACTCGAAAAGTTACATCCGAATTTAATCGGGGGAACCCCGTTAAACATTTTCAAAATCCTCAAAAACCTAACAAAAAAAAGATACGGGGCTTTTAAGATCTGGAGAGGCAAAAAATTCAAAAAAAATTCAAATTGTGGTCAAACAATGGTTAAACTAATTATTCTAGAATATTAGTGTTACTAAATAGTTATTTTAGTTTTTTTTAAATTTTGGTCAAATCTGGTCAAACTGTGGTCAAACAGTGGTCAAACAATGGTCAAACTAATTATTCCAGAAATATTAGTGTTACTAAATAATTATTGTTTTTTAAAACAATAGTTTCAAACTCAAACAGTGAAATGTGTCACTTCATGCTCAAGCTAAATTCCTGAGGGTTAATAGAATTGACATCCTACTATTGTCAGGAAAACAACAAGTGCAGACTTGGAAACGAGGGAGAATAGAACCCGGAAGTTAAGCGTGCTCAGGCTGGAGTAGTGAGAGGATGGGTGACCGTCCGGGAAGTTAGATGATTTGGAATGATGAGGGGTGATTAGAGATTAGAGGATAAATTGAGCAGTGATGAGGGATGGTGATTAGAGATTAGAGGTTAAAATAATTCAGAAATTTGAAAATACAAAAAATAAAAAAAAATCGCAAAAAAACCAGGTTTAAACCTGCGGAGGAGGCCTTTAGTCCCGGTTAGCCACGAGAACCGGAACTAAAGGACGGGCCTTTAGTCCCGGTTAGCCACGAGAACCGGGACTAAAGCCTTTAGTCGCGGTTCGTAA
>NC_057799.1:34547013-34550918 GCF_018294505.1 Triticum aestivum
GGTCTTTAGTCGCGCATATTTAGTCCCGGTTGCACAGCCGGGACTAAAGGCCTTTGCGAACCGGGACTAAAGGCCTTTTTTCTACCAGTGCGTGGCAGGTATTTGATTGAATAGATTGGGATGCACGTCAGCACTCACTTTTTGTCAAACTTTTACTAAAAATTCAAAGTGTCCATGAAAAGTTGAAAAAAAATATGCAAATCAAAACATCCACATTTCTTAAGAAACAGATTTAATAATACAATGGAAATTCAATTTTTGACCCTTTTTGTCAAATTTTGATAAAAAAATCAAAGTCTCCGGAAAAATTTGAACAACACTACCATGCTGAACAGTCTGGGAAAATTCCACACTTTATTGGCAAACATATTTGGAAACACAAAGAAATTCAATTTCAGCCCATTTTGTCAATTTTTGACCAAAAAATCAAAGTGTTCGGAAAAAAATGTAAAATCAACTACATGGTGACCAATCTGGGGAAATTTCACACTTTTTGACAAACAAATTTAAAAACACGGTAGAAATTCATTGATTTTTTACAGTAAAAATTCAACTATGGCCTTGAGTTCGGGGTTGAAATATGAACTTCTCTCGGTTATGAAAGGTGGGTTTTGAAGTTAAAGTTTGTTACCGGGTGTCATTATTCCATGATAATAGTTTGCCATTCTTTGGTCCATTTAAAATAAAAACATATTCACTGTCTTCATATGGTATTGGCATTGTGGAGATATAGAGACTGGGTGTGCCTTTTATATTATCTTAATGCATTATCGGGAGATGTACAAAAGAAGTTGATGGAGAGAACAAGGGTGAAGGGTGCAAAGGCTGGAGTTCGAGAGAAAGGTGACGCTCGTCACTTGTCACCTACGAATGGAACGATGTTTTCACTTACGGCAGAGAGTATTTTTTTTTCCTTTTTTTTGGAAACAGTTCATTGGAAGTCATCACCTATTGGTAATTTATATAAAACATTAGATTAACATTGTCTTTCTTGTCCGTTTTCAGATTGCATGTCTACATTCATAGTTAAAACAAAGGCAACAGTTTTATTCATTTCTACGATCATAAGACAAGTGTACATGAAAGAGAACATATTCTCCTTGTTAGCGGGAGAGATAAAACTCAAAACAGAAATGATTGCGATCACTTGAAACACTCATCCATATCGAAAAGGCAACTTAAGGGTTTGCTTCGGCATTTCCGGATCCGCTCCCGCCGCCGCCGCCGCTCCCACCATTTTCGCCGCCTCCTTTGCCACCTCCACTACCCTTAACACTTGCATTTGCATCCTCTCCTCCATAATAGGTAGACTTGGCGGAGCTGGAACCGGAGCCGGTGCCACTGCCCTCTCCATGACCACTAGATCCATCGTAACCTCCCGCTTGTCCTCCGCCACCGCCGCCGCCGGTACCATCAGCGCTAGAATATCCAGGGAAAGCAACAAATACTCCTCCAGCTGACTCGCTAGAAGCGGTGCTGGAGCCATACCCGGCTCCACTTCCGGATCCACGGTACTGGCTCGCGCCACCGCCGCTGCCTCCAGCTCCGGCGACTGCATGGGTAGCTCCGGCACTCGCATGGCCTTCGTTCGGAACGACCCGGCTGGATGCGGTGCCACTCCCGGATCCTGAGCCACTGCCGTCCACAATTCCACCTCCCCCGCCCCCTCCACTCCCTTGAGCATCGGAGAGCCTGGACACCCGCGCTGCCTTGGCTAATCCAATGCCCAAGAGAACAACAAAAGCCATAGCTAAAACTTTAGTGCCTGCCATTGATTGTTAAGCTTGCTTGCTAAACTGAGTGTAAGAGGAGGTGAGTGCTCAGTGTGAAGGGTTGGACGTGTACTTTATAGTGCTTAAGTAAACGATGCAACTGCGCAAGTGGTTAATTTACTTGTACTATATTTTTTGCCAATCATGTCGGTGGAGCTGTACGATCTGTGGATATTTTGCATCGTTGATCAAGCTAATTGGTGTGGAAGCGAGCTAGCTAGACTGTCGATGGAAGTACTCTCCTGACGTGAGTGTAGATCAAACAAGCAGGAAAAATGACCAGGGTGGAACTGCACTATATATAGTTTGATCGAGTTTAATGGGGTCGTGTCTAGATAGCAAGGACTCCCTCCGTGAAGAAATATAAGAGCATTTAAATCACTACTTTAGTGATCTAAACGCTCTTATATTTTTTTACAGAGGGACTACTGCCTAGCTACATGACGTTTTAAGAAGTATATAGTGGGTCAATCTTTGACTAGTAATTAACAAAACTACAAGAGTCTCCGCGCAAAATTTTTTTTACAAGAGAATGTGTAAATTTCTTAAACACAAAGTGTACGTTAGGTTTGTGATGGGAAATATTTTTAGTATATTTTTTATAGGTATTTTCTTTTTTCGGCAAAGGAAATATATTAACCTTATGAAGATATCAATTACACCCGGTCTTTGTACCAACAGGATGTCCAAAGGCATCCAGGATACACATAGCGAAAAATGACAATAGAGAGAAGAGAAGGAAAAAAAGACCCCGCCACGACACTAGTAGAAAACAGGGCATTGGTTCGGCCCTCGTAATACCATTAATCCCGGTTCGCTCACGAACCGGGACCAAAGGAGGCAACTGTCCCGGTTCGTGAGCCCAGGGGGCCGGCCGGGCCACGTGGGCCACTGGTCCCGGTTCGTCTGGACCTTTTGGTCCCGGTTCCACGCACGAACCGGGACCAATGCACCTCGCCCCTGGCCCATGACCATTAGTCCCGGTTTGTGCCACAAACCGGGACTAAAGGGTTGGTCCTCGTTGTGCTCAGAGTTTAGTCCCACCTCGCCAACCGAAGGGCGCTCACACCGGTTTATAAGCCCGTCCCTCTCTGCCTTGTTGAGCTCCTCTCAAAATGAAAATAGATGCCCTTATACAGGGAATTTGACCTAAATTCAGAGTGAATTTCTCTGAAATTCATAGAAATTTATTATGAATTTAGGTTGAATTCTCTCTATAGGCGCATCTATGCTCATTTTTTTATGTTGGGGTTGGCGATCTTTACAGACTTTTTGTGTGTTGAATATGCACCATTCAAAATCAGTCTCTGCTTTGAATGGTTCATTTTGAACACACAAAAAGTCTGGAGTTCAAATAAGTTCAAGAAAATGAAATTCCTTTGTAACAGATGAGTTTTCGTCCGAAACCCTGATACTTCGAAAGAGATTGTCCATTTTGTTCACGAAGTGCATCCACCTTTTGCCGGGACCCTCTCAACTTTTTAGCACATGCTATGTGGGTGAAATGACGATACCATGCCAACTTTCAACCTTTTCAGAGTTCATTCGTAGGGTTTTTCAATTTCAAGTTCATTTGAAATGCTTTTCAATTTTAGGGTCTTATAGCTCAAAATAATTAGTAAATGCATGAAAAATAACAAATGAAGTCACAAAGGATTGAAAAATGATGATGTGGCTTTGAATGGTGCATTTTGAACACATAAAAAATCAGGAGTCTAAATAAGTTTAAAAAAATGAAATCCCTTTGTAACAGACGAGTTTCCGTATGAAATCCTGATACTTTGAAAGAGATTGTCCGTTTTATAAACGAAGTGCATCCAGTTTTTGCCGTAACCCTTTCAACTTTCTTGCACATGCTATGTGGATGAAATGATGATACCATGCCAACTTTCAACCTTTTCAGAGTTCATTTGAAATGCTTTTCAATTTTAGGGTCTTATAGCTCAAAATAATTAGTAAATGCATGAAAAATAACAAATAAAGTCAGAAAGGATTGAAAAATGATGATGTGGCTTTGATTGGTGCATTTTGAACACACAAAAGTCAGGAGTTCAAATAAGTTTTTAAAAATGAAATCCATTTGTAACAGACGAGTTTCCGTATGAAATCCTGATACTTTGAAAGAGATTGTCC
>NC_057799.1:34552567-34554134 GCF_018294505.1 Triticum aestivum
GGCCGCCCCCGATATGAGCCGCCGCCGCCACGGCTCTGTTCAGTGCTTTTTTTTCATATAATGTGTATTATTTTTTTGTTCATTGCATTTTTTTCATATATATATATATAATGTATATATGTATGTGGTAGCTATATGATGAATGGATGTGGCTATGTATGTATGAATATAATGTTCATAGCATTTTTATGTTTATATTTTTTTTCATATATTTATTAATTTTTTCATTTAGGTTGTTAGTATATATCGATTTTAGGTTAGTGCATTTTAGGTTAGTTTAGAGGAAAAAGTAAAATTAGTAAGTACTACTTGATTTTAGAAGTAGTTTATTTTTAGTAAGTACTACTTTATTTTATTTATAGTAAGTGCTTAGTAGTTGAACTAGTTTATTTAATAAAACTACTTTATTTTACTATATGTTGAAGTAGTTTGTTTTTAGTAAGTACTACTTTATTTTATTTATAGTAAGTGTTTAGTAGCTAGTTGAACCAGTTGATTTAATAAAACTACTTTATTTTACTATATATAGAAGTAGTTTATTTTTAGCAAGAAAATTAATAGAACTAGTTTATTTTTTTAGTTAAAGCAATTATTCCCGCACCAACGTCGACGATGCCAATCCGGCATCCTCGTCGTCGACTCGGCGGAGGAGGCCGGCTTGATCAGAGGGGCCATGTCCGGGACTGGGCTCCGTCGGGCTGGTTTTGGGAGGTGCTACCTTCCGGGGGGGCGTAGGTTGGTGAGGAGCCAGCCCGTTGTTGACCCGATCCTTGTTTGGTGGCGGTCGCGTGGGCCAGTGACGGTGCCGAGGCTTCCGGACACCGCGGAGGTGGTACGTCACTGTGTCAGCGAGGAGGACCAGCACGTCCGTCGCTACATGGTTGCGTTGGAAGGCAGGTTCGACAATACCTGACAGGTTCTTCAGGGATCTCACTGGAGCTATGATCCTGTGATGGTTCCTTCCCTTTGGGTGTCCACCGCCCGCGCCGATACCCGTCGGGCGCTACGGTTCTAGCTGTACTGGCGATATGTATGATAGTATTCGAGGTATATTAGTGATAATATTCGACGATGTACGGACGCATGGAGATGATATAGTTTTGCTTATAATTGAATGCATCCTAATTTGAATACTACTTTATTTTGTGATTTGATTTTGCTTATTGAATGCTCAAATTGGAAAACTACTCCTACTTTGAATGCTAAAATTGGAGAGCACTATGCAAGGCGTATGCATATGATTAGTTGATAGCTTATAGGGTTTTTGTTTTCGCAGAAAACTAGGAGCCCCCCTCCATCATCCCCGCCGTCGTCCCCGTCACCGACCCCCTCCGACCTCGAGGTGAGACCAGCCACGAACCGGTTTTAGAAAGATAATTAAACAATATTTCGGGTTGACTTTAAGTCTATTGAGTCTCCATCGTATATGAGAGGATGAAGAATCCCGAATGTTGTCGTGGGGGTAGCTTCTCCTTCGTTTCCCTGTGCTAGACAATTTGGTGTAATGCACTCGGGAACGAAAGGAAGGAGCTACCATCACCGACGGTCGTAAATGTCTGAGAGGAAT
>NC_057799.1:34554387-34638496 GCF_018294505.1 Triticum aestivum
GTATATATATGAGAGGACGAAGAATCCCGACTGTTGTCGTGGGGGTCGCTTCTCCTTCATTCTGGTGTGCTAGACATTTTGGTGTAATGCACTCGGGGATGAAAGGAGGAACGACCATCACCAACGGTCGAATGTATACACCACGTGAGCTGAGAGTTTTCAAGAAAAGACTCGACAAACCGATAGTCAACCCGTGATGAATAATAATGATCTAACTTAGGTTTTTTGGTACATATATTTAATTGTAGACGTTTAATATTTGAATTATGAACATAGGAAATATCGTACTCGGACGACGAAAGTCTCCCGGGGGAGTGCGACTGGTGCCACGACGACCGAGGTCTGTGCGACAGGCCTCACCTGGACGAAGATCGGCGCTTCAGTATTAAGCTGGAGGAGACCTTCGATGTTGAAACGGTACGCAACGACGACAAGTGTTATTTTTTCGTAATTAAGCACGACTTCAACTATTTCAACGTGTACTTTTCATCTTTTACAATTCGACTAGCTTATCCCATGCCATGCAAGACGCTACGTCTTGGAGAGGATGGGTTTTGAAGACCATGAAAGTATGGAAACAAAGAAAATTCACCTAAGGACCCATCATGATATAGATTTTGAAGTAAATCTGTATAATTCTGAAAGCGTAACCCATTTTGGTTGCAAAAATTAGGAAGCATTTTGCAAGATGTATGGTTTTGATGAGGGTATGCTTGTCACCATGGATCTTGGTGATCCTGACATCGAGCAAGACAATATGGACATTTGGGTCCTTGTTGATACGCCTCCAATTCTACCGCTATGTGAGTTTCTCAAACATAGTTATTAACTAATTTATATTGTTCATTTCAAAATAGTTGACAGCTTATTTTCATTGACAGCTTATTTTGATTGTTCAAACAATGTGCGGAACATGGTAGACAGAACCAACTACACCGATGGCTCTGAGTTAACTTATAAGGAGAAAACTCATCTGGTCGGATTTTGTACTGATCTTGAAAATTACAATATCTATTGTAAAACTCCTCCACATTATGGTCAATACGTGCCACTAGTGCACGTGTTGAACTACGGTAACTACTATGGAGATACCCTGGTAAGATTTCTTGCTATTACGACATCCGTGCATCTTTTGCATACTTCTAAAACTAGTACATCATTGCTAACTATGAAGTTATTACTATGTTTTTCAACAGATAATCCCAGAGGATTGTGTGCCTCATTTGATGTATCAGAATGATAGCCTTGATGTTTTGAACATACAACCAGGTCATCCTACGAATCTCAACTGTCCATACCGGATTTCTAAAAGAAGTGGAGACATGAAAAATCAAAGAATGGAAAAAATGTATGGACAGCCGCAAGGAGGTTCTTGGAAGCAAAGGGAAGCGAAGGGCAAAAATTGGAGACAGGATGATCTCCATTCTTCATAATGGAGAGTCGGGGTCTATATTGTTTTATGCTATTTTACCTTAAAGAGGGTATTTAGGTCCTACCTAATACTAATGATCATGTGCTAAGAACAATTAAGTAGGGTTGGTTCGATGACTATGAGGATGATGATCGTATGACTTGTTATTAATAACGAGTAGAAGTTGTATGATGATGATTAGTAGGACTTGTTATTATGATGATGCATGATGCGGGCATGAAGAGTTATTATATATCAGTGGGTGAAATGAACATGGATTGGAATGAATTGAAGGCAACAAGCATGTGGTGCATGTCGAAAGTAGTACTAATCCAAACTTGATCAAGTTAGAATTAATATTACTTTCGACATGCACCACATGTTGCCTTCACTTTAATCGAAGCCATGTTTAGGCATAACAGTAGCGTTGGTGAATCAAGCACGGAAATAAGAGAGGACAGTTCTCTCTGTTAGCTAGCTTACACACCCTAAATTACCCCATAAACCCTCCCCCATTTAAAAAAAAACAAAAACCCCAGCCACTGAAATGCTGACGCGTGGATGCCTTTTGCCTGGGCTGGCCGCAGCGGCCACGTGGAGGCCCATCTGTCCCGGTTCATGTAAGAACCGGGACTAAAGGGCTAGGGCATTAGTAACGACCCTTTAGTCCCGGTTCAACAACCAGGACAAAAGGCCCTTACCAACCGGGACAGATGACCCTTTTTCTACTAGTGCGATGATGAATCACTAGCATCAGCACACTCTAACTACCACCAAATACAACACCCGGATTACAAAAGAGGTTCTCCAAGAGCAAACCTTCAAGAAGGAAACAATGCACAAGTGTTGTTGTGGCTCGGTCAAAGATCTTGGGTTTTTACCCTCGAGAAAGTCCAAATTCACCCAAAAACAATGCCTTCAACAAGGCCATTGTCAGGTGCAACCAATAAGGCCAGACCTTGGATTTTCACTCTGGGAACTGAGGCACGGTACTCGAGGAGCACCACCAAAAATGTAGTCCTCCAGTGATGCCGCCCCCGCTTGCCGAGGCCGTTGCTGTAAGTCACCAAACACCTGGCACACAGTCTTCATCGCATCCAATACACCCTTCCACCAAAGCTTCAAGACCTCCAATCATAGCCGCCATGAATTTCTCCACCTCTATCAATGTCGTGGGAATCTTGGCATAGACATGTCCCATGACACCAATAAGAAATCGAAGCTTCACGCGCGCGCCCTCTTGAGTCCGCGTTGGCTGATAATATGAGCGCGCACGACCTGAGTCAATATGTATGGACACCGGCTCGATGGTATATCTCACAAGTTTAGTACACTCAAAAGGGTGGGAGCGTCTGTCTTATTATGGTCACTTTAACTATATCAAAATGACATAGTTTTTAATGGTAAAATTTCATCTCCTATGCAGGTTATCTATCGGTGAGCACATTATCTTCATTCGTGGTATACTATACAATGATTGGCACACTGATCGTTAGTTGCGGCGGTCTGTAAGCGTTTGGAGCATGTGACCACTGACGTTCGACATAGTCTACGAATAGACCATCCACCCTCCTCACCTTAAGCATGTTTTTCATCAACTATGATATTGTTCTTGCAGACATTTTTATTTTATTTTGTGTGCTTGAATTCATGTTGATGTCTGCATCCTATTCATGCAGAGGCCTGGTGTATGCTCATCATGCTTTGTATCCCTTTTGTGCTATATAATGAGTTAATAAAAACATCATTTATCAAAACATGATAACAACAGGCAAATTAAGTTGCATCTTTACATTTGCGGTATTCGGAAGTATAATAAATTAGTATCATACATATATGATACTAGTGTATGATATACTATATTCATAGTGCAATAGTGTCATATGTTGGTATGTTAGATGAACTCATTATTACTATGTATGATTCATACTAGCAACTCATTTCTTATGATACCCTCATTTAATTCATGTCATGTTATCAATTGCCTAGTTGCCATTGCATGAGAATGTATCATGCTATGTTACGATGCCCCACCATAGGAGGTCTAATGTCATCTATATATTTTGAAATATAGGTACAAGTTACTCCTCATAGGTCGATCCCAAAAGGTAGCCTAGTTATTAGTTTTATGCAAATTCGACGTGTCTTCCTATATATGGTAGTATTTAATGCGGTAGCTCCACTTTTACTGATCTATTTATGTGAGTTTAATGGGGTAATGAGTATTTATTGCAATGCCTCAGTATTGGATTGTGTGAAGAGACTATATTTATGATAAAAATGATTCATTATCTCTCATTACTAATTATATAGTATACAATAAAATATTTTACACAAACTGTTAGAAACAATGCCACATATGAGCATTGGGAACAAGTAATAAAAATTCATAGCATGCGACTGTACGAGGAGTTCGAGATAATTAGGCAAGACATGGGTATCATGGGGAGAGAGATGCCAACGATCACCGACTAATTAGTCAAGCCAATCTTGGTTTGAATTAAGTACATTGAATAATCTAAACTATTCGAGGTATTTTCTCGTTGTTTGTATTAATCCTATTGAAAAATAAGCGCATAAATTGTATTTGCATCGGTCTAGAAATAATGCGACGCTGAGGTTTAGTCATTGACTTATACACATGTACTTACACCTCTCACGCTATACCTCGTATGGTCGAATTGTACTAAAAGGGTCATATATACGTCATACACACTCAAATCTGGTGACATAACTGAGGTTGACAAAATATATGCTCGCATCTTCCTACTGGCATATTCGATTCACCCTTCACATCATTCCAATATTGTATATGGTTTCAAAGGTACGATTCTGCAAGCAAAGTTACACAAATCAGTGGATCTAGTCTCTCCTTGCTGCTTTCAAAAGGCCCGGCTCCCTCGCTCCGAGTGATTAAACTAGTGGCTCTAGGGGCAGTCTAGCTAAGTCTATATGTTAGTCTTATTCTGACTGTGAGTCATTCTTCGCTCAATATATTTCCATAACAATGGAAATTTATCTATATTTCTTGATTTATATGTACTGCCCATTGTTTCAAAATCGGATATTGGGTGTTTATTGCTTGATGGATTAAGATTCTATTTTTTCGTTTGAATGGATCAATTAATAAAACTGAACACATCATGAAGACACCATAAACTTGTGATGTTTATACCACAAATGTGTTTTTTCTTGTTGTGTACAACTTAAATTTACCTTCCTAGAATCTTTCATTTACCCAATCTAGCAAAGTATTTCACACACTCCCGTTGGAAATATCTTTAGTCACCTTAACAACATCATCACACTTGGCATGAGGTCAAGGTTTACCCACCTTTTCGAAAAAATATCTCATATCGTCGGGCATACAATTTCAATATGATATTAGACAAGTATACATATAATTAATTGAAATAATTATAAGTTGGTTCATACATAAGAGCGGGTGTTTGCACTTAGCATCATATCAGTGTACTGAATTGGCATGTTGGAGTATCCTAACAAGCTCACATATGTTCCATTCAAAAACCAAATTGTCATCTCAAAGTAATGTGAAAATTGACAAATAGTTGTTCAGGAGCACAGACACATCAACATACAAAAATGAGGAGAAAAGGTTGCCGGTAACTGGTATCTTGGGGATCACCGACTAACATCGCTAGTAGTAAAGTCGAACACATATCGAATCAGATTAATTACTCTTGAAATAAATGAAACGATTTGCGATTTTATCCAATTAGAAAACAAAGTTTGTGAGTTCTAACTACATCGATAATTACATCACATCATGGTTTCCGTAGCCTTGCTAGTTAATATGTATTACTATACTACATACTACATCTCAGTCTCTTATGTTCCACGTACAATCAAGTTCAATAAGAAAAAAAATGACATAACTCATACACACCCAGGTTTGACAATATGTACGTAGTTGAAGTTGACAAAATAGATGCTCGCGTCTTCCTTCCTAGTGGCAGACCCGATCCACCCTTCCCGTTGCTCCAGTCTTATATATGCTTCCAAGGGTACGATTCTGCAGGTAAGGTAACATGAATTAGTAGATCTAGGTGTTCCTTGCTGCTTTCAAAAGGCATGGTTTCCTCGCTGGATCCTTTAAACTACTCATATGTGATGGTAGTGGATCTAGTTAGTCTCGCTTAGTCTTTGCATTGTTCTTATTCTTTGTACTGCATGTGACTATCAGACTATGGGACAGTCGGCCATTCTTCACTCTATATTCATCTATAGCAATGCCATCTGATGTGTACCCATTGTTTCAAACATGGTGCATCATGTGTTTATTGTTTCGGGATTTCGGTTCTATGTTTTTTTGGTATGAATTGACAAATTAATAAAAAAGAAATCATCATGTACATTCCTACACACTAAACGAGCACATCATGAAGACACAATATACTTGTGATGTTTGTACGATGGATGTGCCTTTTCCTTTTGATTTTTGTTGTTATGTACATCTTTTGATTTTGCTATCTTTGAATCTTTCATTACTGAACCTACCAAAGTGCTCCACACAATCCGATGGGAAATATATTTGTCACTTTAACATCAACGTCATCATGCATGAGGACACGGCTAGCCTTCTTTTGTGTGTGTGTGGGGGGGCGGGGGGGGGGGGTCATCGTGTGGCACAGAAATAATTGAAACCAACATAGATGGTTTATACATGAGTTGTGGGAGTTTGGATTGACATCAGATAAATGTACCGAGTTGGTAGGTTGGAGTGTCTTAGACAAGATCACATATATTCCGTTGAAACAACAAGTTGTTGTCCAGGAGTAATGTGAAAAATGAGTAAACTCTTGTTCATGAGCATGAACCAACAACATAGGGAAAAGTGGTAATATAAAGGTCGCTGATTAATGGAGCCTTGAGGATTACCAACAAACATCGTCAGCAATATACAAAGTCAAACTCGTATAAAAAAATTAACTACACTAAAAAAATAAAAACAATTCGTGGTTTTTTTCCAATTAGAGAACAAAGATGCTCAACTATAAATTTTAATTGCATCGATATTTGTGACACCAAGGCTTTGTTCATTGACTTACTAATGAATATGTACACTACTATACTACATAATACATCTCAGTTTATTATGGTCCTTGTACGATTGTGTTCCACATAAGAGAAACATCCATACGTCATATGCACCCAGATTTAGTGACGTACACAATTATAGTTGACAAAATAGATGCTCAAATTTTCTTCATGGCCGACAAGATCCATCCTTCCCGCCGTTTCAATCTGTGACGTGTGTTCATGGCTGCTTCCAAATGCACAGTTGTGTCTCTCTAAGCGTTGAAATTATATATAATGGTTAGTGGATCTAGGCAAACTAGCTTAACTAGTCTATGCATTGGTCGTCCTATTCTTTATAGTAGATGTGACCATTTGAGCTATTCTCTGGATTCTGTTTTAATGAAAGTAACAACTGATGTGTGTAGATGCTTATTCCTCGGATACTCTGGAATGAGAGAAATGCATGTTGCTTTCACAATGTTCTTTCCATGCCACTTCCATAGCCGCCATGATCAAGAGCGAGGCCGCTATTTCAGGAATCGCTGGGGAAAAACACTTGAGCTATATACCACACCTCATGGGAGTAGGCTTGTTGTTGGGCCATATGACATGTCTGTTGGCTGTAAATTGTAAACCTCCTCTTAACTAATGTGATGAGGCCAAACTTTTGTCTCCATTAAAAAATAGTAGCTGTGCATTTCCTAATTTTATATGTATACTGTCCATTTTCTGAAACCGGTTTATTATGTTTGTTCCTTGTTGATGGATAAGAGTGCCAAATTATGTTTTTGAATGGCCAAATTAATAAAATTGAGACCACATAATAAAAAAATGTACTTTCTTAGGTAGTCATCTTCAGTTGAATACATCATGAATATATTTCCTTTAACTACGCATTTTGCATGTTATCTCTTTGTATTCTGCATGTTATCTCCTGTTGTTTCGTATCTCAACCTTTTGCCTTTTTGTCCTCAGAGGTCATTTGGATCTTAGTGAAATGTAACATCAATTCTACTAGTGATAGCAACATCTCCAAGCTCATGTTGAGGTAACTATGTATCCTGCAGAAACATGCTTTGATGTGAAGTTTATGTATTCCTGAAGGATGCTCATGCAACATGTATTACCTTATTAATTTCATTTATATTATCTACAATACTTGAAGTGCATGTTCATATAAACACTTCTGACTTTTTTTTTGTTTACATATGCGGGTAAAACAATATAATTACTCGGTTCTGATAGAATATAATCATCTTGGCAGTTAATAGTACTATCTCACGAGTATATTCCATATTTGCCCTCATGTCGTGACTTTGCGATTTTCTTACATCATTTAGCTTGCCATATTTTGCTTGTTAGTTGTGAGTTTATGACAACTTTTTCCTTACTCTATTAATTTCTGCAAACTGAGAAGCAGCGCCCACTTTTAGGTTGACGTGGCAGTACACATATTCATTGGTGGCATATCATGTCAAAGTCTATGAGTTGTGTCAAATCTTGGTGAACATTGTTCAGCCAGCTGCACTGCACTGCTCCTATACTACGTACTCCCTTAAGTACAGGTTGTCCACCCTGACATCTACCACGTCATTTGACTTGTTGGTTTGATTTGCCAGTTTGAGAAAAATAACAATATGTATTGATAAAAGCCATGGTCAGAAAGTTCCAAGTAATTATGAGATATAATGTGGCAGGCTTTTAAATGGGACAATGGGGGTTACAAATTTACAGATATGGGGTAGAAAATGATGTACGCCCATTGATTTTACACGGGAACCAGTTGATATTACTCTCACTCCCATGTATATATATTCAATTAGTATTGTTCTTGTTCGGTAGACAAGCTGCATGGGGCACATGTGGGACGCCTCATCACCCTTAAAACACAGGAGTGTGATATGTTTTCAAGGTATCTAAGTTATCTTTACTATTAAAATTATGATACATACATCATTTGCTGTCTTAACAGTTACCCATCACGTTCAGACTTATTAAGTGTTCATATATTTCATTTTATTTCTTTGATTATAGACTGGAACATTCACGAAATGAAAACGGATGGTATATATAGTAGTAACATACAGTAACATATAATGCATAGTCCCATGGAGATGCACTAGCTAGTACATTTAATCCAAGCAATGTGCCTTTTTTTAGGCCCCTTAATACATGAAACAAAAACATAATAAAAGGGAATAAATAGCGATGATGCCGACGTGAAACATTAGAGGCTGCAAACCATCTTTGTACTTGGCTAGTTATAAAAAATTAAGGGTGTGCGTCACCACTCCCAGATCCACCACCTTGACCACCACCGCTCCCGCCATTTTGAGCGCTGCCTTTGCCGCCACCATTTCCATCGGATTTAGCATTCAGATAACTAGGTCCTCTAGAAACTCCGTCTGCCTTACCAGAGCCAGAGGCAATGCCGCTGCCGACACCATGACCGCTTGATCCATCGCGGTCTCCAGCTTGTCCCCCACCGCCACCACCACCATTCGCGGCACTGCTAGAATATCCACCGAAATCATAATGAGACCCTTTGTTATACGTACCGGAGCTCATGCCCGAGCCAGATCCTTCGCCGTATCCCGAACCACCATATTGGCTGCTGCCACCTCCGTCTCCACCGCCAACAATGCTTGCACGGACTCCACCATCTCCACTCTCGGCAGACCCAACACCGTTCCCCGACCCCGAGCCGCCGCCAGTCACATACCCACCGCCCCGTCCCTCCCCTCCCATGCTGGTCTCTGCTGCACTAGAGTATCTGGCCACTCTTGCAGCACTGGCTAATCCAATGCTCAAAATAACAAAGACCCCAAGAGCTGCGAGTTTGGTGCCCACCATTGTGAGACGTCTGTGTAAATGTGATGAGTTTTAAGAGAAGGATTGCAAGGCTACTTATAGTGGTTAAGGCCGTGTAATGGCTCTAATATCTTAGTAATATCACGTACGTCCGTGGTGTGAAGGTAGCAAGGAGAAGGCTTTAAAAAGGTACAGTGGCCGATGGAGCTTAAGTAGCGTTTAGTTGACTATACCACATGCAAGTAACGATGCGATCTGCAACTTCTAAGTCCTGCTTCCTTCCTCTTTAGATGCCATCTTACCAAGAAGACTTCAGGGATCAGCTCGATCATCTCATGTGCTTCGCCTTTGTTCAATGCAACATATGTAAGCTTAGGACGTCATCTGGATCGCGCTTCACTTGCGTAACCAAAGAGCAGTTAACTTAATTACTCACCCCGTTTCAAAATTATTGTTGTGGTTTCATTTCAAATTTGAAATAAAACTATGACAATAGTTTTGGGACGGAGGGAGTACTTGCTACCACGTATTCATGATTTCTCTGACACCTAAGATTTATTCTTACAAATTTCTACTGTTTCAGTATGTCCATTATGCTCCACGAACAAGTATAGTACGAGGTCAACTGACTGGCTAGTTTTTCCACAAACATGTTAAATATGATCAACTATAGTAGGCACACATTGAGTTTTTTTGTCTACCAAATACTCGAGCAATATCGAGTTTCATTTTTGGGTTCAAAATGGCATCTCCCACAACTAAGTTGGCCAAATGGCCTCGGCCAAAATAATATGCACCTCCACCCCCTAGGGGTTAGGTGTCGCTGTAATTGGCACCTTGGCAGGGGTGTGTAGGTAAAAAAAATCATTTTTAAAATGAAAAAAATCACAATTGAATTCATTGGGTTCACTATGTGGTAAAAGTAAGTTTAATTTAGTAAAACCAAGACACTTATTTTGGATCGGAAAGAGCACTAAAGTACCAATTATAAAAGGGATATGGCCAAGTTCATTGGGTTCATCTGAACCCAATCAGTATACAGCTCGCTTTGTCCCTTCGCCTTGGGGGTGTGGGGGTGGCACGAAGGTCAGCCGCCGCCACCTGGCTAGTTAACATGTCCAACAGTCGACACAGAGTTTAGGATATTAGAAGAGCTACTATGCATGTCATGCAACTCTTCCATTTCTTAGTTGTTTTGTTTCATTTTTTTTACCTCAACTCATTGTTTTGGCTTATTTATTTATTTTGTTTCTTTTATTTTTGCTGGTTTTCTCTTCGTTGGTATTTCTAACATCAACTCACTTGGTGCTTGATATTCCTAACAAGATTTATTAATTATTTTGATTAGTGTTATTATTAGGATTCTTATTTTTGTTCTCAGCCCTCATATTTTCCTTTCTTTTAGTTGATATCTTCTTGAATTTTATTTGTCTTATCTTTGATATTCCTAACACGAACTCACGTCATGGTGTTGTTATTTAGTTATCAACCGGGAGGGTGTTGTTATTATGAACTATTTTGATAAGTGGTGTTATTAATTAACACCGCCTACTAACGATTGTTGTGACAACGTTGCTAACCATACATCCTAATCTCTTATTGTGTGGAAAACAATAATAAGATGCCATAAAAAAGTTTAATAAGATGGCACTATTAGGAAATGCCTTATAGGTAGATGCTTAGCAGTAGTGTCGGGTAAGTGCCCCACGCTACAGTTAAGTAGCAGTAGCGTGGGTCAAAACCCCATGCTATAGGTACATATTAGTTGTAGCGTGGTTGGACACATCCCACGCTGCTGATAAGTGGGCCCCACGGCACCCCCCGGGTCGAGCCATAGTAGCAGTACCGGGTATATGCCCCGCGCTACAACTAACGTGGTAGTTGTAGCATGGGGCACATACCCGGCACTGCCACAACTCTTACAACGGGCCAGTTGGTGGGCCCCATTTAGCAACAACGCTGGGATATGACCCACGCTATAGGTAATAGGCGTAGCAGTAGCGCGGGCCTTCTACTCTGCGCTATTGTTAAGGCCCACCAGCCAAAGCAGCCACTCCCCCTCCCTCCTCCTTCCTTCTCCCATAGATTGTTTTGCTCTTCACTTGCTCTCTTCGCTCCTACTTCTCCACCCTCCTCCCTCTCTTCTCTCCCTTCATTAATGGCTCACATTCCTCACTTGCTTTTCTTCTCCCCCTCCCTTCCCATCTCTTGCCCCTTCCACTCCATCACTCACTAGCTCTCTCTCCCTCTCCACTAGTTAGATTGATCTCCTCCCCAAGTAGATCTACTCATTAAATGAAGTAAGCTAGCTACCTCACTCTCATTAATGAAGGAGCATTAAATATCTTTGTCCACTTTGATCCCAAAAGCGACACCGACCTGATCACCTCCCTATCTAGATACGTGAGTAAGAATTAGTGTTTTGCATGAATGGAAATGTGTGTGTGTGTGCGCGTGTGTGTGTGTGCGATTTGACCGAATTGTGCGATATGACCGAACTGTGCGTGGCATGAGTTGCCTATGTGTATTTGCCGAAATGTGTGTGTGACATGAGTTGCCTATGTTTTGCCGAAATTTCGAGCAAACTCGATATGTCCTATTTTTAGGGAAGGTCATGCCGAGTTTTTGTATTACTTTGATGCATGCATGCATGCATGCATGCATGCATACGTGGTTATAGTTCTTTTGCCTATACCGCGCAGGCGATCATGAAGGTCAGTGGAAGGATGGTGGAAAGATACTTGGGATCCGCGGTGCACGACATGTATGAAATAACCGAAGGCAATTTTATGTCCGTGTCGAAGATGCAAAGGAGGAGTCTGGCTTGACCCCTTTAAGGATGGCCATTTGAAGGCACACCTGCTCATGGATGGCTATACTCGGTGAATAAGTAAAGATGATGATGAGGACGTCGACGGGCAGCCAATAATGACATGGGGTCAGACAAAGAGATGACCGATAATGGACCCGAAGAAGAGGGCACCGGACATGGTGGCGGAGAAGAGGATGGACAAGGCGGAGAAGAGGCCGGACATGATGGGGAAGAAGCGGACACGCCGTAGTCTTCATCCCTACTAGGTTCAGTTATACGGGACCTTCATGTTCGAGAACCTTATGCGGGACCCTCATCTTGACTTATACCAGCTCAGTAGTGAGTTGTGATGTACATAATATTGATGTAACTGAATTCTTTTTCTTCTTCTTTTAAGAATCTTGACTCCACATGCATGAAATGCATTCTTTAGGATGACGGTGTTGTTTTTCTTATATAAAAAAAAAGAGAAATGACAACATATTTGTATTTCATCCAACATAGCTAGGCACCCGGTTTATATCATTATATCTTTCTCTTACTTCTTTGCAGGAAAGAGAGGTTTACATTATATGTCAATCAGGTGAAGAGGCTGGCTATTTGGACAGATGGAGCTGTATAGTCACTTCCATTTCTAAATTAGCAGCGCCATTCATTGCAATCCCCTTGTATGTTCTAAATTTGACAGACTGGTTCCAACCAGGCTCACTGTGTTACAAATAGATTTTTGTAGCATGATGACTAGTCATCTAGTAGTACTAAAAAACAGATCAAATGTGGGACCACTTTATCAATGTCTTAGGAGTATTTCGTCTAGCAGAGATTGACACAACGGAGAAGGTGTTTCAAAGATATCTCATCGTAATTCTTAGTCATAGGAGTTAATTTGTATTTTCTTGGATATTAGATCTAAATCAATGTACCTTTAGTAAATTTACAGGTGTCTCTCTGAAAAAAAACACATTAAATGTGAGAGTAAAAAACTACTTCAGAAAGTATAGCTCGCTCGCTATATATAAACTAATATCTGACTACAACAGATGCCAAGTCCAACAATAAAAACATACATAATAATTTAGTCACACACACGAGAGTTCCACTAAACTTTCTTAGTTTTCCTTCATAATCGCACCCCCTGACTGAAGGAAATATGCCCTAGAGGCAATAATAAAGTTATTATTTATTTCCTCATATAATGATAAATGTTTATTATTCATGCTAGAATTGTATTAACCGGAAACATAATACATGTGTGAATACATAGACAAACATAGTGTCACTAGTATGCCTCTACTTGACTAGCTCGTTAATAGAAGATGGTTGAGTTTTCTAGCCATGGACATGAGTTGTCATTTGATTAACGGGATCACATCATTAGGAGAATGATGTGATTGACTTGACCCATTCCGTTAGCTTAGCACTTGATCGTTTAGTATGTTGCTATTGCTTTCTTCATGACTTATACATGTTCCTATGACTATGAGATTATGCAACTCTCGTTTACCGGAGGAACACTTTGTGTGCTACCAAACGTCACAACGTAACTGGGTGATTATAAAGGTGCTCTACAGGTGTCTCCGAAGGTACTTGTTGAGTTGGCATATTTCGAGATTAGGATTTGTCACTCCGATTGTCGGAGAGGTATCTCTGGGCCCTCTCGGTAATGCACATCACTATAAGCCTTGCAAGCAATGTGACTAATGAGTTAGTTACGGGATGATGCACTACGGAACGAGTAAAGAGACTTGCCGGTAACGAGATTGAACTAGGTATTGAGATACCGACAATCGAATCTCGGGCAAGTAACATACCGATGACAAAGAACGTATGTTGTTATGCGGTTCGACCGATAAAGATCTTCGTAGAATATGTAGGAGCCAATATGGGCATCCAGGTTCCGCTATTGGTTATTGACCAGAGAAGTGTCTCGGTCATGTCTACATAGTTCTCGAACCCGTAGGGCCCGCACGCTTAACGTTCGTTGACGATATAGTATTATATGAGTTATGTATGTTGGTGACCGAATGTTGTTCGGAGTTCCGGATAAGATCATGGACATGACGAGGAACTCCGGAATGGTCCGGAGATAAAGATTGATATATGGGATAATAGTGTTTGGTCTCCAGAAGGGTTCCGGAATTCACCGGAAGGGGTTCCGGATGTTTCCCGAAATGTTTGGGTACGAGAACACTTTATTTGGGCCAAAGGGGAAAGTCCACAAGGTTTTTGGAAAGCGCAAAAGGAAGTTTTGCGGAGTCCAGGGGCCAGACGCCAGGGTCCCTGGCGTCTGGGTCTAGACGACGGGAACCCTGGCGTCTGGTCCTGGAGTCCGAGAAGGACTCTTACCTTTCGGGTGAAACCGACTTTGTGGAGGCTTTTACTCCAAGTTTCGACCCCAAGGCTCAACATATAAATAGAGGGGCAGGGCTAGCACCAAAGACACATCAAAAAACACCAAGCCATGTGCCGGCAACCCAGTCCCTCTAGTTTATCCTCCGTCATAGTTTTCCTAGTGCTTAGGCAAAGCCCTGCAGAGATTGTTCTTCACCAACACCGTCACCATGCCGTTGTGCTGCCGGAACTCATCTACTACTTCGCCCCTCTTGCTGGATCGAGAAGGCGAGGACGTCATCGAGCTGAACGTGTGCTGAACGCGGAGGTGCCATACGTTCGGTACTTGATCGGGACGGATCGTGAAGGTGTACGACTACATCAAGCGCGTTGATAAACGCTTCCGCTTACGATCTACAAGGGTACGTAGACAACACTCTCCCCTCTCGTTGCTATGCATCACCATGATCTTGCGTGTGCATAGGAATTTTTTTGAAATTACTACGTTCCCCAACAGTGGTATCAGAGTCTGGTTTTATGCGTAGATGTTATATGCACGAGTAGAACACAAGTGAGTTGTGGGCGATACAAGTCATACTGCTTACCTGCATGTCATACTTTGGTTCGGCGGTATTGTTGGATGAAGCAGCCCGGACCGACATTATGCGTACGCTTACGCGAGACTGGTTCTAACGACGTGATTTGCACATAGGTGGCTGGCGGGTGTCAGTTTCTCCAACTTTAGTTGAACCGAGTGTGGCTACGCCCGGTCCTTGAGAAGGTTAAAACAGCACTAACTTGACGAACTATCGTTGTGGTTTTTGATGCGTAGGTAAGAGCGGTTCTTGCTCAGCCCGTAGCAGCCACGTAAAACTTGCAACAACAAAGTAGAGGATGTCTAACTTGTTTTTGCAGGGCATGTTGTGATGTGATATGGTCAAGGCATGATGCTATATTTTATTGTATGAGATGATCATGTTTTATAACCGAGTTATCGGCAACTGGCAGGAGCCATATGGTTGTCGCTTTATTGTATGCAATGCAATCACCCTGTAATTGCTTTACTTTATCACTAAGCGGTAGCGATAGTCATAGAAGGAATAGTTGGCGAAATGACAACGATGCTACGATGGAGATCAAGGTGTCGCGCCGGTGACGATGGTGATCATGACGGTGCTTCAGAGATGGAGATCACAAGCACAAGATGATGATGGCCATATCATATCACTTATATTGATTGCATGTAATGTTTATCTTTTATGCATCTTATTTTGCTTAGATCGACGGTAGCATTATAAGATGATCTCTCACTAAATTTCAAGGTATAAGTGTTCTCCCTGAGTATGCACCGTTGCGAAAGTTCTTCGTGCTGAGACACCACGTGATGATCGGGTGTGATAGGCTCTACGTTCAAATACAACGGGTGCAAAACAGTTGCACACGCGGAATACTCAGGTTAAACTTGACGAGCCTAGCATATGCAGATATGGCCTTGGAACACTGAGACCGAAAGGTCGAGCGTGAATCATATAGTAGATATGATCAACATAGTGATGTTCACCATTGAAACTACTCCATCTCACGTGATGATTGGACATGGTTTAGTTGATATGGATCACCTGATCACTTAGAGGATTAGAGGGATGTCTATCTAAGTGGGAGTTCTTTAATAATTTGATTAACTGAACTTTAATTTATCATGAACTTAGTACCTGATAGTATTTTGCATGTCTATGTTGTTGTAGATAGATGGCCCGTGCTGTTGTTCCGTTGAATTTTAATGTGTTCCTTGAGAAAGCAAAGTTGAAAGATGATGGTAGCAATTACACGGACTAGGTCCGTAACTTGAGGATTATCCTCATTGCTGCATAGAAGAATTACGTCCTGGAAGCACCGCTAGGTGCCAGACCTGCTGCAGGAGCAACACCAGATGTTATGAACGTATGGCAGAGCAAAGCTGATGACTACTCGATAGTTCAGTGTGCCATGCTTTACGGCTTAGATCCGGGACTTCAACGACGTTTTGAACGTCATGGAGCATATGAGATGTTCCAGGAGTTGAAGTTAATATTTCAAGAAAATGCCCGGATTGAGAGATATGAAGTCTCCAATAAGTTCTGCAGCTGCAAGATGGAGGAGAATAGTTCTGTCAGTGAACATATACTCAAAATGTCTGGGTATAACAATCACTTAATTCAACTGGGAGTTAATCTTCCGGATGATAGCGTCATTGACAGAATTCTTCAATCACTGCCACCAAGCTACAAGAGCTTCATGATGAACTATAATATGCAAAGGATGAATAAGACAATTCCCGAGCTCTTCGCAATGCTAAAGGCTGCGGAGGTAGAAATCAAGAAGGAGCATCAAGTGTTGATGGTCAACAAGACCACCAGTTTCAAGAAAAAGGGCAAAAGGAAGAAGAAGGGGAACTTCAAGAAGAACAGCAAACAAGTTGCTGCTCAGGAGAAGAAACCCAAGTCTGGACCTAAGCCTGAGACTGAGTGCTTCTACTGCAAACAGACTGGTCACTGGAAGCGGAACTGCCCCAAGTATTTGGCACATAAGAAGGATGGCAAGGTGAACAAAGGTATATGTGATATACATGTTATTGATGTGTACCTTACTAATGCTCGCAGTAGCACCTGGGTATTTGATACTGGTTCTGTTGCTAATATTTGCAACTCGAAACAAGGACTACGGATTAAGCGAAGATTGGCTAAGGACGAGCTGACGATGCGCGTGGGAAATGGTTCCAAAGTCGATGTGATCGCGGTCGGCACGCTACCTCTACATCTACCTTCGGGATTAGTTTTAGACCTGAATAATTGTTATTTGGTGCCAGCGTTGAGCATGAACATTATATCTGGATCTTGTTTGATGCGAGACGGTTATTCATTTAAATCAGGGAATAATGGTTCTTCTATTTATATGAGTAATATCTTTTATGGTCATGCACCCTTGAGGAGTGGTCTATTTATATTAAATCTCGATAGTAGTGATACACATATTCATAATATTGAGGCCAAAAGATACAGAGTTGATAATGATAGTGCAATTATTTGTGGCACTGCCGTTTAGGTCATATTGGTGTAAAGCGCATGAAGAAACTCCATACTGATGGACTTTTGGAATCACTTGATTATGAATCACTTAGTACTTGCGAACCATGCCTCATGGGCAAGATGACTAAAATGCCATTCTCCGGAACAATGGAGCGAGCAACAGATTTGTTGGAGATCATACATACTGATGTATGTGGTCCGATGAATGTTGAGGCTCGCGGCGGGTATCGTTATTTTCTCACCTTCACAGATGATTTGAGCAGATATGGGTATATCTACTTAATGAAACATAAGTCTGAAACATTTGAAAAGCTCAAAGAATTTCAGAGTGAAGTTGAAAATCATCGTAACAAGAAAATAAAGTTTCTACGATCTAATCGTGGAGTAGAATATTTGAGTTACGGGTTTGGTCTTCATTTGAAACAATGCGGAATAGTTTCGCAACTCACGCCACCCGGAACACCACAGCGTAATGGTGTGTCCGAACGTCGTAATCGTACTTTACTAGATATGGTGCGATCTATGATGTCTCTTACTGATTTACCGCTATCATTTTGGGGTTATGCTTTAGAGACGGATGCATTCACATTAAATAGGGCACCATCGAAATCCGTTGAGACGACGCCTTATGAACTGTGGTTTGGCAAGAAACCGAAATTGTCATTTCTTAAAGTTTGGGGCTGCGATGCTTATGTGAAAAAGCTTCAACCTGATAAGCTCGAACCCAAATCGGAGAAATGTGTCTTCATAGGATACCTAAAGGAAACTGTTGGGTACACCTTCTATCACAGATCTGAAGGCAAGACTTTTGTTGCTAAATTTGGATCCTTTCTAGAGAATGAGTTTCTCTCGAAAGAAGTGAGTGGGAGGAAAGTAGAACTTGATGAGGTAACTGTACCCGCTCCCTTATTGGAAAGTAGTTCATCACAAAAACCGGTTCCTGTGACTCCTACACCACTTAGTGAGGAAGCTAATGATATTGATCATGAAACTTCAGATCAAGTTACTACTGAACCTCGTAGGTCAACCAGAGTAAGATCTGCACCAGAGTGATACGGTAATCCTGTTCTAGAGGTCATGTTACTAGACCATGACGAATCTACGAACTATGAGGAAGCGATGATGAGCCCAGATTCCGCAAAATGGCTTGAGGCCATGAAATCTAAGATGGGATCCATGTATGAGAACAAAGTGTGGACTTTGGTTGACTTGCCCGTTGATCGGCAAGCCATTGAGAATAAATGGATCTTCAAGAAGAAGACTGACGCTGACGGTAATGTTACTGTCTATAAAGCTCGACTTGTTGCAAAAAGTTTTCGACAAGTTCAAGGGATTGACTACGATGAGGCCTTCTCACCCGTAGCGATGCTTAAGTCTGTCCGAATCATGTTAGCCATTGCCGCATTTTATGATTATGAAATTTGGCAAATGGATGTCAAAACTGCATTCCTGAATGGATTTCTGGAAGAAGAGTTGTATATGATGCAACCAGAAGGTTTCGTCGATCCAAAGGGAGCTAACAAAGTGTGCAAGCTCCAGTGATCCATTTATGGACTGGTGCAAGCCTCTCGGAGTTGGAATAAACGCTTTGATAGTGTGATCAAAGCATTTGGTTTTGTACAGACTTTTGAAGAAGCCTGTATTTACAAGAAAGTGAGTGGGAGCTCTGTAGCATTTCTGATATTATATGTGGATGACATATTGCTGATTGGAAATGATATAGAATTTCTAGATAGCATAAAGGGATACTTGAATAAGAGTTTTTCAATGAAAGACCTCGGTGAAGCTGCGTATATATTGGGCATCAAGATCTATAGAGATAGATCAAGACGCTTAATTGGACTTTCACAAAGCACATACCTTGACAAAGTTTTGAAGAAGTTCAAAATGGATCAAGCAAAGAAAGGGTTCTTGCCTGTGTTACAAGGTGTGAAGTTGAGTAAGACTCAATGCCCGACCACTGCAGAAGATAGAGAGAAAATGAAAAATGTTCCCTATGCTTCAGCCATAGGCTCTATCATGTATGCAATGCTGTGTACCAGACCTGATGTGTGCCTTGCTATAAGTCTAGCGGGGAGGTACCAAAGTAATCCAGGAGTGGATCACTGGACAGCGGACAAGAACATCCTGAAATACCTGAAAAGGACTAAGGATATGTTTCTCGTTTATGGAGGTGACAAAGAGCTCATCGTAAATGGTTACGTTGATGCAAGCTTTGACACTGATCCGGACGATTCTAAATCGCAAACCGGATACGTGTTTACATTGAACAGTGGAGCTGTCAGTTGGTGTAGTTCTAAACAAAGCGTCGTGGCGGGATCTACGTGTGAAGCGGAGTACATAGCTGCTTCGAAAGAGGCAAATGAAGGAGTCTGGATGAAGGAGTTCATATCCGATCTAGGTGTCATACCTAGTGCATCGGGTCCAATAAAAATCTTTTGTGACAATACTGGTGCAATTGCCTTGGCGAAGGAATCCAGATTTCACAAGAGAACCAAGCACATCAAGAGACGCTTCAATTCCATCCGGGACTTAGTCCAGGTGGGAGACATAGAAATTTGCAAGATACATACAGATCTGAATGTTGCGGACCCGTTGACTAAGCCTCTTCCACGAGCAAAACATGATCAGCACCAGGGCTCCATGGGTGTTAGAATCATTACTGTGTAATCTAGATTATTGACTCTAGTGCAAGTGGGAGACTGAAGGAAATATGCCCTAGAGGCAATAATAAAGTTATTATTTATTTCCTCATATCATGATAAATGTTTATTATTCATGCTAGAATTGTATTAACCGGAAACATAATACATGTGTGAATACATAGACAAACATAGTGTCACTAGTATGCCTCTACTTGACTAGCTCGTTAATAGAAGATGGTTGAGTTTCCTAGCCATGGACATGAGTTGTCATTTAATTCACGGGATCACATCATTAGGAGAATGATGTGATTGACTTGACCCATTCCGTTAGCTTAGCACTTGATCGTTTAGTATATTGCTATTGCTTTCTTCATGACTTATACATGTTCCTATGACTATGAGATCATGCAACTCCCGTTTACCGGAGGAACACTTTGTGTGCTACCAAACGTCACAACGTAACTGGGTGATTATAAAGGTGCTCTACAGGTGTCTCCGAAGGTACTTGTTGAGTTGGCGTATTTCGAGATTAGGATTTGTCACTCCGATTGTCGGAGAGGTATCTCTGGGCCCTCTCGGTAATGCACATCACTATAAGCCTTGCAAGCAATGTGACTAATGAGTTAGTTACGGGATGATGCACTACGGAACGAGTAAAGAGACTTGCCGGTAACGAGATTGAACTAGGTATTGAGATACCGACAATCGAATCTCGGGCAAGTAACATACCGATGACAAAGAACGTATGTTGTTATGCGGTTCGACCGATAAAGATCTTCGTAGAATATGTAGGAGCCAATATGGGCATCCAGGTTCCGCTATTGGTTATTGACCAGAGAAGTGTCTCGGTCATGTCTACATAGTTCTCGAACCCGTAGGGTCCGCACGCTTAACGTTCGTTGACGATATAGTATTATATGAGTTATGTATGTTGGTGACCGAATGTTGTTCGGAGTTCCGGATAAGATCACGGACATGACGAGGAACTCCGGAATGGTCCGGAGATAAAGATTGATATATGGGATAATAGTGTTTGGTCTCCGGAAGGGTTCCGGAGTTCACCGGAAGGGGTTCCGGATGTTTCCCGAAATGTTTGGGTACGAGAACACTTTATTTGGGCCAAAGGGGAAAGCCCACATGGTTTTTGGAAAGCGCAAAAGGAATTTTTGCGGAGTCCAGGGGCCAGACGCCAGGGTCCCTGGCATCTGGGTCCAGACGCCGGGAACCCTGGCGTCTGGTCCTGGAGTCCGAGAAGGACTCTTACCTTTTGGGTGAAACCGACTTTGTGGAGGCTTTTACTCCAAGTTTCGACCCCAAGGCTCAACATATAAATAGAGGGGCAGGGTTAGCACCAAAGACACATCAAGAAACACCAAGCCGTGTGCCGGCAACCCCGTCCCACTAGTTTATCCTCCGTCATAGTTTTCGTAGTGCTTAGGCGAAGCCCTGTGGAGATTGTTCTTCACCAACACCGTCACCATGCCGTTGTGCTGCCGGAACTCATCTACTACTTCGCCCCTCTTGCTGGATCGAGAAGGCGAGGACGTCATCGAGCTGAACGTGTGCTGAACGCGGAGGTGCCGTACGTTCGGTACTTGATCGGGACGGATCGTGAAGGTGTACGACTACATCAACCGCGTTGATAAACGCTTCCGCTTCCGGTCTACGAGGGTACGTAGACAACACTCTCCCCTCTCGTTGCTATGCATCACCATGATCTTGCGTGTGCGTAGGATTTTTTTTGAAATTACTACGTTCCCCAACACTGACATGATTGCTCTCAGTTTGTCAAAATATCCTGGCTCATCAAGGCCCTACAAAGAAACAAGTACACAAGGAACCGTCAATCAAGTAAACCAACACCATGTTACTTCAGATGATACTATACCACTGAGACATGCAATTACCTAGTTCTCGTAGCAACGTCTTACCCTTCTTTCCTCAGCTTCCAACTATTAAAAGACATGAAACTGAAAGTGAGGTGAAGCAATAAAAAGTGACAAGCACTAGCATAGAATGGAGATGCGCCTGCTTCACCACTCAAGTATACAACAGCATTGGGGTGCTTCGCAGCACAACCATAGCAGTGACCTTTTTTTACATGAAAACAATGCGAGGGGGAATTGTGACTTAATGGCCAAATAATTATAATCAGACACAAACACATAACTATACATGAATAATTGTCAGTACAAAAATGTACATTCAACATGGCTATGCATAAATCTGTTGACAGACGTAAAGCTTGAGGATAATGGATCATGTGAGAAAACAAACATGTCAGTATAGCAAACAAGTAAATATGACATGCTATGGACGCGGTGTTAGGGCTTAATGTGAGTACAGGGATCTACAAGCCATATTGGATTTTCAACATGCTAGAGCTACAAACATTTTTACAGAACTGTCTATCAGATAAGTTCAAGTTAGTTCGACTCATGAATTTTGTTTGAACAAGATGTGACTTAGGATAAGATAATATAATACCATTGTCAGTAGTTTTAACCCTGCAGAAACAGCTGACTACCAATTTGTCATCGCCTATCGTAGACGTGACTTCAGCAAAGAATAGATCATCCATGGAATAGTCAGAATATTCAGCTCCTTTAGCCCTTGCAGTGAAATTGATATGATTGATAATTTTAGAGAAATCGGGCACACGAACTGATGTGTACTGCAAAACATCTTTGAGTACATATGCAGTATCCAAAAATTAAGAAAAATGGATCTCGTCAGTAATTAATTAATTGTTACATGAATAAGGCAATAAGACGCATTGCAACCCTGGTATCAGGATATAGAGTAGAGGTGGGAAGGAGTGATTGAGAGCGAACCCCTAAATAATCGTTATACTTGTACACCAAAGCTTGAACCAACTGATCCTTGTGATCACGTATTTCATCAATTGGTTCTGATTTCAAACGCTTATTCCTTGTGCCATCAGGCCAGTGAAGACATTGCCGTACAACATAATCCACTTGAGAATCGTTAGGCTGACGCATGAACCTAGTTCATATCAGAGCATACAATGTGGTTAGTAGATTTTAGGTCATCAGAAGTGGCCAAAACAAAGTGATACTAAATACAGTAATATGTTGATGATATCAGCGAGGCGTAGGGCGAGTGAACTAATTTGCATGGAAGGTTTTGAAATACATCAAACAACTTTCAAATTATCTCAACACAGTTCATGGTATACAAGCCTATAACTTTTCAATACATAGTTACAAACTATCACCATCGTCTAGTTAATTTAGTACACAAGGAAGCAGAGATATGTGGGTGTGACAGGATAAAGCTAAGCAATCGTACAGTAACAAAGTTCTAACGTATCATCATGTACTTTATTAATTTTTGGCTATGCTTATAATTTATAAACTACTCCCTCCACTCCACAATGTAAGACGTTTTTGCAAGCTATAGCGACTGAGGGAGTATACAACAACAATCTCATGAATACACAATGGTGAATAAATTAATGTAGGCTGGGTCACACAATGGTGAAGGTCACACAATGAGTAATAATAATAATCCATATTATGAAGGCTAGAAGGGTGTACACATGTTTTCAGCCTGGTGGGAGGGCAGATCAAGGAGGTCTTGGTTACACTTCAACTGTATTGTGCTTTGTGGATAGTAGTGTAAGAGCAATTTTTGCCGAGTTGGCATACCAAGTCGATGGCATAATAACTGTTGATATGGCGATTTTTGCC
The DNA here is from genome assembly GCF_018294505.1 of Triticum aestivum. Lineage (NCBI taxonomy): Eukaryota > Viridiplantae > Streptophyta > Magnoliopsida > Poales > Poaceae > Triticum > Triticum aestivum. The sequence goes on from NC_057799.1 coordinate 34,578,216, forward strand.
CAAAATAGCACTCTAACAGACTCGTCATATCAGGCATTCAACATAATAACAGTCCGTATGATGATTTTGGCCCAAAATAGCACTCTAGCAGAGAGTCGTCATATGCCTCCAGATCGCCATAATTTATAAACTGCGCTTCATATACGACCCGCGAGACTCCATATTTTGAGGTTGTGAGCATTGATATGGATAACTAAAAAAGTCTTCATGAGTTTTATTAAAAAGGTTCGTAAATTCAAAACTTTCAAGAAATTGGAAAGTTCTTCAAGAATTTTCAAAATGTTCCCCAATCTAAGAAATGTTCATTGATTTTAAAAATTGGACAGTTCTTGAGAAATTCTTGACACATTGTTCCATACATAGCCCATAATCCGTTTTAAATTTAGCCAACTGGAGCACTTATATCCAACTAAAACAACAGAGAGATGCATCGTGCATATCCTCCTTTTTTCATGAGAGAGATTAAAAATCTACAGCCAACAATATCGGGGTCGCGTCGAGCGGCCATCATTACACCACAAGGATTAAAAATATAAATGCCTACAGCGAAAAGCACAAACTTCGAATAATCCACGTGCAATTTTAGCCCTTTTTTGAATTGTTTGGAAACCATCCCCCATAACCCAACCCACCAAGCCAGAACCCACGCCTCGGCCCACCTGCATCCCTTAACCTAATCCCACCCTCTGCTTCACATTTTTCGATTGGTGATGCCATTCGGCAGGCATCTTCTTTACCTTTATTTCTCTAGGGTAAAGATGACCCATATTCTCATCCTCTTTTTATTGGTGTCTTGGCTTGTTTGATTCTTGCAAATCATGAATGTATATATGTTGATATGATTTGACTGAAAGGAGCAGTGTGTGACTATTAACTACAAAAGGAATACACAATTTTAGCACATGCATAAGAAGCAACTTTTTCACCGGCCCATAACAGAAGTTCAATGGCCCATGTGACTTACAACCAGATGAGCGAGGCCGACGTACGAAAATGGACCGGCGAGTAGGACGGATGAAAAACAGATGAAATTACGGTGGTAAGAAACACTTCTTCTTTTAATAATAGGTATAGGTATAGATTCACGACCATTTTACAAAGGAATATTATGATAAGGTAGATGATTCATAGCTAACATATAGGCAGTTCAACGACTATTTTTTGATGTTGCACATTTATAAATAGATAAGTCTATTCACAGTTCGATCTTTTGTAACACTTTTCAATATATAGGCAGTTCAATGACTATTTGGCTTTTGCATGAATTAGTGGATTTTTTTGCATGAATTCATGGAATTTTTGCAAATAGGAAGTTTTTAAGAAGGAATGATTGAAGGCATTGGTATTACCCTTTGAGAAGAAGAAAATGAAGTTTTGAAGACTGAATTGGTGGCATTGGTATTACCCTTTGAGAAGAAGAAAAATGAAAAAAGGGAAACTTTCACACAACTTTGCAACCAAATTGCACTTTTTATAATATGCGAAGAATAAACATATAATAGTGCAATTTGTGCACTCTAGTATAACTAGCACACATATTGTATAATATTTGTGTGTATACATTTACACTCATCCAACATCCCAAAAATACCCATAAAGGAAAAGGAAAAAAACTAACTAAAAAAGCAAAAACACATAAAAATAGAAGAAGAAGAAAAAAAACAGGCAACGGGTTTCAAGCTCAAGAACATTGATAGACCCGAAACAAGGGCAAGTCGAAAATTCAACCCAAAAGCCACGAAACAACACAAAGAGGAAAAAAGAACAGCACAAATCTTGACAAAAGAATCAACAGCCAGAAAATAGACTGACCCAACCATGCAACTTACATATAAAGTGCATTTTACTAACATGTGGTCAAAAGGATTAGGATAACTTAGTTTACATCTGGTTGACCATAACTACGGAATAAGGTGTTTATTAGTCTATTTGATGCCTTGCTGGAGCGGTTTTTCTTCTACGGTTTTGCGTTTATCCCACTGCTGTCATTAGATGGAAGACGAAGCGTTCGGCCTTTGTTCGCCAAATAGATTTAGTGAATTGAGAAACCGAATTTCGATCCAGCTATTTAACTGGACTTTTGAACGAACTCGATCCGTGTATTAAGTTTTACGACGTGTGTGCATGCCATCGTCTCCCATGAAAAGAAACTTCCACCCAAGATTGAGAACAAAGAGCACTCAAAAAAGAACCCAAATATTGTTTCTGAATGTCTGTTAAAAACAAGCTTAATTATGTCCACCAACAAATTAACCTACATAACTGACCACATTATGACAATCTTCTAATAAAAAACTTAGTAATGTAACTAGACAACTAGGCCGATATAATCGAGCTCGACGGAGCCGAGCCACAGCTGTCCTTTCCTCTCGGTCACCTCGCTGAGCGTCACGCCCTTGGCCGCCGTCAGCTCCTCGACCTCAACGCCGCCGCCGTCGAGCCGGACACCAACCAAGTGCTTCACGGGGGCTGTGGTCACGCCCGGGCGCCCCTTCTCCTGGTTCAGCGCCACCCAGTAACCGCCCTTCTCGTCCCGCCGCACGTTGTCCGGGTAGCCCGGCAGGTCGGCGAGCAGCTCGTAGTGGCCAGCCTTTGGTCCCTGGAGATAGTACCTGTGTGCCTGGCACGGCACCGTGTGCGCGACGACGACGTACGTCCTGTCGTGGCTCACCGCGACGCCGTTGGGGTACGGCAAGCCGTCCTTGAGCACGGTGACCTGCTTCGTCAGCGCGTCGTACTTGAGCAGCCTCCCCGTCGCGTCCGCGTTCATCATGATTTCCGTATTAAACCTGCACGGATCAGTAGTTTTAATTGTAGTTTTATTACGATCTTGGTTTTTTACCTGCAGAAGCTATCTGGATTAGTCCTCAGTGTATAATGTACGTACCTTCGTGGATATGTCACGCTGCTGTCGGTGAAGTAAACATCGCCGGTGGCCTGGTCGATGTCGATGCCGTTGACGAAGTTGAACGGGACGCCACCGGCACCGGTGGCCAGCACCTCAGCCTCGCCGCCGTCGGGGCCGACCCTCATGAGCCCCTTGTACGCGTCGGCGATGTAGAGGTCGCCGGACTTGCGGTGGAACGCGAGCCCCAGCGGCCGCCCGCACAGGCTCTCCGTCTCCTCGGACGGCGCCACGGGCACGGTGCACATGGGGAACTTCCTGTAGTTCGCGTGGAAGGTGAAGGTCGTCCAGCCGACAGCGCTGCCGCCCCACTTGAGGACGCGGCCGTCGGAGACGCCGGTGTAGGGGCCCTGGCCGCGCGCGTCGAAGGCCAGGCTCTCGGCGCCGGTGACGCCGTTGGGCAGGGGGAGGTGGAGGCTCCACTCCGTCGGGCTGGTCTTTACCTCAGCGGCCGCACACGACGGGACCAGAGAGACGGCGAGAAGAGCGAGCAGGAGAACGAGCCACCCGCTTGCGGACCCGCGGCGCCCCATGACCATGAGCCGCGGCGCCGGTGGATTCGTGGGAACAAACGCTGCGGCGATGGAGCAGAACGATTTGCGGGTTTGCGTGAGTTCGTTCACGGCAGGTAGCTCGAGATTTAAAGGGCACAATCGCATTGCATCCGGAGTTTGAATTGGAACGGCCATGAGGAAGAGTTGTAACCTTTCTCCTTCTTTTGAGGAGATTCGGAGCTGTAATCGTCAGCGTCACGCGGAGGTAGACAGTTCTACGAGGTGGTGACACGTGTCAGGGATTGGAACCGTCGGTTACTAATCAGATGGACGTAAACGAAGGGCAGGCAGCGTATCATACTAGAAGCGAACGCGGGCTTTGCCGCGCCGTTTGAATATATCCAAAAATTCTCAAACGAACCTTTATTTGGCTATAACAACACTATAGCACATGATAACATTTAGATTTGACTATTCCTTCTTGAAAACTTCTAGAAGGATGGAGAGCACATCCCACCCATTTTCTTAAAGCAAGCTTTGTTTGCTCTGACACAGACTCCTCGGTCATTCCTCAACAGACAACAGATACGTGCAGAGATGCATCCTAACATACTAACATCTAAGTGGACATTCTCTTCTTAGGCAGATGGCAAAAATAAACTTATAAATCGTACCATGAGTCACGTATGACTATAACTGTGATATTTTCTCTTTACTAATTATACCCTTTTATCTAAAAAGAAGCGCAATCCATTTGTCACCGCTCTTCGTAGAAACAACACCTTTTGGACAGGACTATGTTGATTAAGATACAGACAACCTTGGTAACAACCAAAAACCTGCTAAAGAAAATAGCATTACCTCCATTATCTAAGTGGACATTCTCTTCTTAGGCAGATGGCAAAAAAAAACACCTTTCATTGTAATAATTAGCACTATGCACTTCCAAGATTATAGTAACATCAACAACAATTTAGGGTGCGTTTGTTTGCAAAGTGTTTTTGTGGTTTTTTGGAAATACCATGGTTTCTGAAAAAACGTTGGTATTAAATACTTTGAGATGTTTGGATGAAGCAAAAATAGAGGTTTTGTAAACTGCAGTATTCCAAAAACTATGGTCTTTTTGCTGTTTCTGAAAAAGATGTCCAGACCTCTTTTTTTTCTAAACAGAACAGGGAGAAAGCATCCAAGAGACGCAGGGGTTGCTGTCTACATCAGATAGGGTCAGATGCATGCGGTTGATTTAATGAACATAAGTTGCGACACTATCTTGATCAATCGTGTGCCTTCTGGTTAAACTAATCGAGCCATTTAAGGCTGGCTGATAAATCAGTTAATAGTTGCTAGATTAGGTGATGTTCAGGAGGCAGGGATAGACAGGTCAGTCTGCTACAGATCCTATCATTTAGGCGAGGATTGGTAGGCGCTAATTAGTCCTGCCGTGTAGCTGAGTTAGTTTCAGCTTTCATCCAGCGTAACTATGTCAAAACTATCGTAAAATTACACCTGCCAAACACAGGGGCAGTTTTGGTAAAACTGAGAAAAAACATGGTTTTAAGAAACTACAGTATTCCTTGCCCCACACATCAGAATACTGTGGTTTTCAATTACCACGATTTTTTGAAAACTGTGTGGCCAAACTAAGCCTTACTAGTTTTTTCGGTGGCAACTATGAAAACAGACTGATTAGGAAATATGAGGTTTTTTTCGATAAAGGGCGCTTTTATTATCTCAAAATGTAGCATCAAAGTGATACAAAGCATTAAGAGTATCACCCGGCCTCTGGATAATTAGGATGCACACAGCCAAACACCAGTAGTCTGATAAACAGAAAGATAAAAGACCGACAATTCGGCAACAGTAGAGTCCCTAGACCAACACTATGCCTATGTCGAAATAGATGGTGGACCAAGCCGGAGATTATGCTGCCATCCATGTTGGGTAAAAACCTCCGTAGCCACCTGCTCCAACAGCGTACACACCGCCTTGAATAGCGGTTGGTACTCCGCTCGTTGTAGCGTACACCACGTACGAAGCAAGTGCGCACAACGAAAAATAACCTGCAAAGGAGAAACAATTTTGTCATTAAAAACAACATCATTTCTACATAGCCAAAGCGACCATAGTAAGGCATACGCTCCCATCCTTATTAGCGTTTTGTACCTATTTGAAATACCGTCCAGCCAATGACCAAAAATATTGGCAACACTTGTGGGCGGATACAAATTTGACGCTATTTGGATGGCTGACCACGTAGAACGCGCAAAATTACAGTGAAAAAAGAGGTGTTTAATTGTCTCGTCATGAGTACAAAAACAACACTTTTTACTTCCCGACCAGTTGCGTCGTGCAAAGTTGTCTTTTGTTAGCACAACTCCCCTACGGAGATACCACATGAATATTTTGACTTTAAGTGGTACCTTCGCTTTCCAATTTTTTTTGTTATTACTCACCGGTACCTCAGAATGCGTGAGTGCATGATACATAGAGTCTACTGTGAAAGACCCCGATGAAGTAAGGTTCCAGCGAAACACATCACGACCTTGTGTCAGAATAATCGAATCCAGACGGGACAATAGATTATTCCATGACATAAGTCAGGTGCCAATCAAATCTCGCCTGAACGAAATATTTGTCAGGGATGAGCTGAGCACTTGCGCAATAGTATTATTCTTATCGCGTGCAATGTTGTATAAGGCTGGGTCCTTGGAGGCTAGCATCGCCTAGCCAGATGTCTTCCCAAAACGAATCTCCGACCCGTCCTTTATCGCGAAAGACCCAAAGCGAAAGAGATGTTTCTTTGCCGCCATTAGGCCGGCCCAAAAGTGTGAGTCTCCAGGTTTTCAATATACCTGAGACACTGCCTTTTGGCCTATATACTTATTGCGCAACATGGTTTGCGAAACACCATCCTCAGTAAGAAGTTTGAACAACCATTTACTAAGTAGGGCCTCATTCTTGGCCTGCAGGTCATGAATACCGAGGCCGCCCTGGTCTTTCGGCCTACAAACCACACTCCATTTGGCCAGCCTATATTTTTTCTTTTCACCATCTCCTTGCCAAAAGAATCTGGACCTAAAATAGTCCAGTCTTTGCAAGATCCCTTTTGGGAGTTGGAAGAACGAAAGCATATAGAGAACCATATTTGTGAGGACAGAGTTTATTAAAACCAATCGTCCTCCAACTGAGAGCAACTTGCCTTTCCAGCTGCTCAAGCGTTTCTCTAGCCGCTCCTCTACATGCTTCCACTCCGCAATGGTGAGACGCCGATAATGAATTGGTATTCCCAAATATTTAATTGGGAATTGTCCATGTGCACAATCAAAAGGGCCAGCATAATCGGCCGATGCCTCAACGGCTTCTCCAAAGCAGAACAATTCATGTTTATGGAAGTTAATCTTAAGGAAACATGAGTTAACTGAATCTCGCACCTGATTCATGATGATAATTAATGGGGTTTGTTAGTTGTTACTACTCTCTTCTAGGTCCTCCATGTTCACTCTTCTCCCTTGAGCTCCTCTTTAGGACAAGAAGACTGGTTACACTGAGAATCATTCCGCAAATTTCAAGCGTTGATAACTAATGATCAAAAGGAGCGAACTAACAGACCGGATTAAAGTTGTGTCATGCACAAGGGATGACGGGTTGTATCTACAACAACATCGAGACTTACAGACAACTATATGTGTGGATTAAGTTCCAGTCTAACTGAATCTATCCGCTATCCAGTGAACTCTTGCATGCCATGTTACTTTTGCAATTGCATGGACTCCTGAAGCTACCTTCATAACATGAACAAGCTTTAGAAGTAAGGTTGTACAGTCAACAAAGCCGCGGAAACAAAATCAAAGAAAGGAAAAAAGGTTTGGTAATCAAAGGAGCCTACTTTGGCAGCCAAATCTGAACACTTAATTAAGCACATGTTCCCAGAAATGCCATCATATAGATGCTCTGTTTAGGCGTAGCTGCAATGGCATGGATTGACGTAGAGGGAAAAATTATGCTCAACCATAATCCAGACTGACTTTTCCTTTACCAAGCCTTCCCTGACTGACATATATATCCAGTCCAGTATACATTGTATAATCTTTAAAACAATTTCCCCTATTCTATAATGCATCGGCAGAACACTTGTTGTTTCCTCAAAAAAGAAAAACTGCAGTTAGCACACCAAGGGTTCTCAACATCTACACTGGAATTTCGTAGGAATAGTTTGGAAAAAGCATCACTTATCGCATATAACAAAAAAAAATATGAATATCCATGACGCAATGAAACACTAATCTGAAACCTAAAGAACCCAGCTACATAGGTCATTTCTTTGAAGAACAGTTATAATCGAAGGCCTTCATTTTAAGTACATCTAGATTCCAAGTCCCTTTATTTGGAAGAACAACTAAAATGCAACACTTGGTTTGGTGCCTGAGATGTCTGGATCTCCTTGATGCGTGCGTTCAGATGCATTAGACGGGCCAGGCATAATGACAATCCTCATTGGTGCAGCTATATACACAGAATATATTACCTGAACCACCACCAACGCGTGAACATCAAACCATGGTATTGGCAGAACAGAGTGATGGTGGTTTTGCTGATGCTAGCCATTCCGTCGAACACCTTCTGTGCCGCACGAGGAGGTCGGCATCCTACACATTGGTCAGCGAGCTTGGGAGGCTAGGTGCTTACCGTAATCAACAGTATATATCTCATTTCTCAGCTTTTCGTCGACATGCGCTAGGCCAGGCAGCATTGGACGCTAGGAGTAGTGGAGTACCATTGTGCCATGTCGCTTCCCGTCGCTGTGGCGCACCACCAGCTGCCCTCTCTCTCTCTCTCTCTCTCTCTCTCTCTCTCTCTCTCTAGGCCATCCTGCCAACAGCACCGCCGCTGCGTTCGCCTCCGCGTCGACCACCAGGAAGTCCACGTCATCCATCTCTGCCATAGCTTGATTCGCGTGCCCGGCAAGGATCATCGACGGCGCCGCGAATACCTCAGAGGAGACCTTGTCCGGTGGCGGCGAGAGTGAGTCTCGTGGCGGCCTCCTGCGCCCCAATCGACTGCGGCGATGGTGATGCTCTTGGCGGCCTCCCGTACGCCAAGAGACGGCAGCGAGGGCGAGGCTCTTGGCGGCCTCCTGTGCGCCGAGCGCGGCGGCAAGGGCGAGGCTCAGCGAGGGCGAGGCTCTTGGCGGCCTCCTGTGCGCCGAGCGCGGCGGCAAGGGCGAGGCTCCTGGCGGCCTCCTGTGCGTCGAGCGCGGCGGCAAGGGCGAGGCTCCTGGCGGTCTCCCTGTGCCAAGCGACGACGGCGAGGATGTGTACTTGGCGGCCTCTGGCGTTGTGAGTAGCAGCCTCACGCAGAGGAGCAGCGCGTCGTGGATGTCCCATGATGGTCAGCTTGCCGGCGAAGAGCTTCCAACGGCGTGAGTAGTTGTCGACCCGGAACGCTAGCTCGTCCGTGTCGTCGTAGACGACGGAGAAGCTGTACGTGCTTTGGAATCCTTTGCTGGACCTCATCCACACCGTGTGCCTCCGATCGAGGTTGCGGCGCCACCGTCTCGTGCTGGCTAAATTAAATCGAAGGGAAGGAAGAGGGGTGAATACCAGAATACGGGAAAGCATCAATAGAAGGAGGCAGCAAAAACACCTGTCCCATCCGGAGAGGTCCAGACCGGCGAATGCCTAGCTGCGACGCACTCAGGCTACCTCGCCGCCGCCGACCGCCCCATGCATAGCTCCTCTTGCACAACAACGTCACCAGTTTTCCCCCTTTTCCTGCAGCTGCAGCCTTTTCCCCATCCCACGCCGCCCACGGTGAGCTCGAAGGGACGCGTGTTCCCTCAAAGTCTAGCGGCCCAACGCACTTGCCTGGTTCAAGGCGGTTCATAATGGGTCAACATAGGCTGACAAGGTGGACCCCACGCACCCTTCAACGCCTCGATTCACCCAAGAGCTGCATTTTGAGGGAGCTTAGTATCTGTACCGATTCCAATCCGTTTCACCCAACGGGATTTTCCAAAGACTTCACTATAGGGATGCAAGCGGAGACGTCTGTGTATGTCCGCGGTGCCCAAAGATTACCTACTCTTCTCAACTAAAATCATGACACTTATTTTCGAAGTGAGAGAGTAGTAATATTACATTATTTTTTTTCTTTTTTCTTGAGGTAATAAACTAATACTCTACATTGTAGCTTCAGAACTTGAGCAGGTCTATGCAGGTGTGGTCCGCCTTCATTTCCTAGTTTAGTGGAGCTGTATCAGCCGTCTACATATAATTTAAGACTGATGAGCTATCTTAACAATATTACAACACAACGCACAGATAATATATATGTTTGTCATTGGCATGCTAGACACTACAAAAAAAAATTCCAAAAATAATATCTATGTGTTTAAATACAATTTCCAATTAATCTATCAAAGTCAAGTATATAAAAATTCAAAATATTTTTTAAAAAATGATTGAAGAGTTTGAAATGCATGTTTCATTTTTAATATAAAAATATGAATAAAAGAATTCAACTTGATGTGACATGACTGTGGGATGTTACTGAAATTGAAAATTATGGAATATTCTAAATTAGGTTAAAGCAATGTGCTGTTTATTGCATGTAAGAAACGCCTCCAAATTTAATTATTAAATGGCTAAATTAATTGAAATTTGTGTGAAACGTATGTTGAATATTCATGAAACTGACTGAATATGACTAAAACAATTAAAATCGTTGTGCAAATTCGATGGAAGTTTTTAAAATTGGTATTAAGATGACTTAAATATTCAAAATTATGTAAATATGCATGGATCGTATTTATAAAAATAATGAAAAGTCACAGAAATAATTGATACTTTACAAAAATGATATATATTTAAACATCGCCAAAACAATTGAAAGTTCCGAATTAAAATTTAGAAATAAGATATATAACTCCTATTGAAACTGTTTTATGAATTAATTTGAAGCATTTGAATTTTATTGAGTTATTTGGTTTTGAGGAAGTTCAGGGAATTAATATTATTTTAGAAAACTTTGACAATCAACACCAAAAAATAAAAATGCAAATTAGTCCATCTTATAATTCAATAATTCTACTTGGCTCTTCCACGGAATGTGCAATTAATCTTATAGCTAGATAAATAGGCACTGGGGGAGTATAGGCAATATAATAAAAATAGAATTGGCAAACAGAGCTAAGATAATTAGGTATTTTGTGGTGGAATCAGCCCATCAGGGTTCAAGTCCTAAACTTAGCACTGTTGCTTGCATTTTTCTGGATTTATTTCATATTTTTCGGCGATGTTCCTTTTGTGGAAGGAGACGTTCCCGTCGACGACGGGACATAGATAGTGACTTCGTCAATCTCGAGATGTTGTGCCAGCTCAATCTCTTAGAAATGCTCATAGCGTGCGTGCTTTCACGGGAAGGATGATGTGCGTGTAAGCGAGCATCTGTGATTGTATTCCGTTAAGAAATAGAACTGAAAGTACATAATGCATCCGTGGTTTTGACTATCTTGATACGTTGATCGGGGATAGCGGTAATGTGCCCATGCATAGGGGGCTTCTATCGTTGGCATTACCTAGACGAGCCAGATGTCATGCAAAACGAGCCAAAGAAGGGCACGTATCATACCAATTAGACTTTGCTTAAATCATTACGTTGCATTTAAGTAAAGTAACGACACAACTTTTTGTGGATCATAACACAGAATCGTTGAGTCTCTATCTATGTTGCTTCGTTGTACAGGTTGTTATAGCAACCTATTACATGATGAAAAACAACTACAACCACTAAGCTGAAGGAAATATGTCCTAGAGGCAATAATAAAATTATTATTTATTTCCTTATATCATGATAAATGTTTATTATTCATGCTATAATTATATTAACCGAAAACATAATACATGTGTGAATACATAGACAAACAAAGTGTCACTAGTATGCCTCTACTAGACTAGCTCGTTGATCAAAGATGGTTATGTTTCCTAGCAATAGACATGAGTTGTCATTTGATTAATGGGATCACATCATTAGGAGAATGATGTGATTGACTTGACCCATTTCGTTAGCTTAACACTTGATCGTTTAGTATGTTGCTACTGCTTTCTTCATGACTTATACATGTTCCTATGACTATGAGATTATGCAACTCCCGTTTACCGGAGGAATACTTTGTGTGCTACCAAACGTCACAACGTAACTGGGTGATTATAAAGGAGCTCTACAGGTGTCTCCAAAGGTACTTGTTGGGTTGGCGTATTTCGAGATTAGGATTTGTCACTCCGATTGTCGGAGAGGTATCTCTGGGCCCACTCGGTAATGCACATCACTATAAGCCTTGCAAGCATTGCAACTAATGAGTTAGTTGCGGGATGATGTATTACGGAACGAGTAAAGAGACTTGCCGGTAACGAGATTGAACTAGGTATTGAGATACCGACAATCGAATCTCGGGCAAGTAACATACCGATGACAAAGGGAAGAACGTATGTTGTTATGCGGTCTGACCGATAAAGATCTTCGTAGAATATGTAGGAGCCAATATGGGCATCCAGGTCCCGCTATTGGTTATTGACAAGAGAGGTGTCTCGGTCATGTCTACATAGTTCTCGAACCCGTAGGGTCCGCACGCTTAACGTTCGTTGACGATATAGTACTATGAGTTATGTATGTTGGTGACCGAATGTTGTTCGGAGTTTTGGATGAGATCACGGCTATGACGAGGAACTCCGGAATGGTCCGGGAGTAAAGATTGATATGTGGATAGTAGTGTTTGATCTCCGGAAAGGTTCCGGAATCCATCGGAAGGGGTTCCGGATGTTTCCCGAAATGTTTGGGCACAAGAACATTTTATCTGGGCCAAAGGAGAAAGCCCACGAGGTTTTTGGGCCAAAGGAAGTTTTGCGGAGTCCCCGGCGTCTGGCCCTGGAGTCCGAGAAGGACTCTTGCCTTTCGGGTGAAACCGACTTTGTGGAGGCTTTTACTCCAAGTTTCGACCCCAAGGCTCAACATATAAATAGAGGGGTAGGGCTAGCACCCAAGACACATCAAGAAACACCAAGCCGTGTGCCGGCAACCCCGTCTCCTCTAGTTTATCCTCCGTCATAGTTTTCGTAGTGCTTAGGCGAAGCCTTGCGAAGATTGTTCTTCACCAACACCGTCACCACGCCGTCGTGCTGCCGGAACTCATCTACTACTTCGCCCCTCTTGCTGGATCGAGAAGGCGAGGACGTCACCGAGCCGAACGTGTGCAGAACTCGGAGGTGCCGTGCTTTCGGTACTTGGATCGGTCGGATCGTGAAGACATACAACTACATCAACCGCGTTGATATAACGCTTCCGCTTACGGTCTACGAGGGTACGTAGACAACATCTCCCCTCTCGTTGCTATGCATCATCATGATCTTGCGTGTGCGTAGGAATTTTTTTGAAATTACTACGTTCCCCAACAGTGGCATCCGAGCCAGGTTTTATGCGTTGATGTTATATGCACGAGTAGAACACAAGTGAGTTGTGGGCGATATAAGTCATACTGCTTACCAGCATGTCACACTTTGGTTCGGCGGTATTGTTGGATGAAGCGGCCCGGACCGACATTACGCGTACGCTTACGCGAGACTGGTTCTACCGATGTGCTTTGCACACAGGTGGCTGGCGGGTGTCAGTTTCTCCAACTTTAGTTGAACCAAGTGTGGCTACGCCCGGTCCTTGCGAAGGTTAAAACAGCACCAACTTGACAAACTATCGTTGTGGTTTTGATGCGTAGGTAAGAACGGTTCTTGCTAAGCCCAGTAGCAGCCACGTAAAACTTGCAACAACAAAGTAGAGGACGTCTAACTTGTTTTTGCAGGGCATGTTGTGATGTGATATGGTCAAGACATGATGCTAAATTTTATTGTATGAGATGATCATGTTTTGTAACCGAGTTATCGGCAACTGGCAGGAGCCATATGGTTGTCGCTTTATTGTATGCAATGCAATCGCCCTGTAATGCTTTACTTTATCACTAAGCGGTAGCGATAGTCGTAGAAGCACAAGATTGGCGAGACGACAACGATGCTACGATGGAGATCAAGGTGTCGCGCCGGTGACGATGGTGATCATGATGGTGCTTCGGAGATGGAGATCACAAGCACAAGATGATGATGGCCATATCATATCACTTATATTGATTGCATGTGATGTTTATCTTTTATGCATCTTATCTTGCTTTGATTGACGGTAGCATTATAAGATGATCCCTCACTAAATTTTCAAAGTATAAGTGTTCTCCCTGAGTATGCACCGTTGCGTAAGTTCTTTGTGCTGAGACACCATGTGATGATCGGGTGTGATAGGCTCTACGTTCAAATACAACAGGTGCAAAACAGTTGCACACGCGGAATACTCAGGTTAAGCTTGACGAGCCTAGCATATAACAGATATGGCTTCGGAACACGGAGACCGAAAGGTCGAGCGTGAATCATATAGTAGATATGATCAACATAGTGATGTTCACCGTTGAAACTACTCCATCTCACGTGATGATCGGACATGGTTTAGTTGATATGGATTCACGTGATCACTTAGAGGATTAGAGGGATGTCTATCTAAGTGGGAGTTCTTAAGTAATATGATTAATTGAACTCAAATTTATCATGAACTTAGTCTTGATAGTATTTTGCAAATTATGTTGTAGATCAATAGCTCGCGTTGTTGCTTCCCTGTGTTTATTATTGATATGTTCCTAGAGAAAAATTATGTTGAAAGATGTTAGTAGCAAAGATGCGGATTGGATTCGTGAACTGAGGATTATCCTCATTGCTGCGCAGAAGAATTATGTCCTTGATGCACCGCTAGGTGACAGACCTAATGCAGGAGCAGATGCAGACGTTATGAACGTTTGGCTAGCTCAATATGATGACTACTTAATAGTTTAGTGCACCATGCTTAACGGCTTAGAATCGGGATTTCAAAGACGTTTTGAACGTCATGGACCATATGAGATGTTCCGGGAGTTGAAGTTAATATTTCAAGCAAATACCCAAGTTGAGAGATATGAAGTCTCCAACAAGTTCTATAGCTAAAAATGGAGGAGAATAGCTCAAGCAATGAGCACGTGCTCAGATTGTCTGGGTACTACAATCTCTTGAATCAAGTGGGAGTTAATCTTCCTGATAAAATAGTGATTGACAGAATTCTCTAGTCACCATCACCAAGTTAGTAGAACTTCGTGATGAACTATAGTATGCAAGGGATGACGAAAGTAATTCCCGAGCTCTTCCGATGCTGAAATCGACGAAGGTAGAAATCAAGAAAGAGCATCAAGTGTTGATGGTTAACAAGACCACTAGTTTCAAGAAAAAGGGCAAAGGGATAGAAGGGGAACTTCAAGAAGAACGGCAAGCAAGTTGCTGCTCAAGTGAAGAAGCCCAAGTTTGGACCTAAGCCTGAGACTAAGTGCTTCTACTGCAAAGAGACTGGTCACTGGAAGCGGAACTGCCCCAAGTATTTGGTGGATAAGAAGGATGGCAAAAGTGAACAAAGGTATATTTGATATACAGATTATTGATGTGTATTTTACTAGTGTTCATAGCAACCCCTCGGTATTTGATACTAGTTCAGTTGCTAAAGAGTAGTAACTCGAAACAGGAGTTGCAGAATGAACAGAGACTAGTTAAGGGTGAAGTGACGATGTGTGTTGGAAGTGGTTCCAAGATTGATATGATCATCATCGCACGCTCCCTACACTTTCGGGATTAGTGTTGAACCTAAATAAGTGTTATTTGGTGTTTGCGTTGAGCATGAATATGATTTGATCATGTTTATTGCAATACGGTTATTCATTTAAGTTAGAGAATAATTATTGTTCTATTTACATGAATAAGACCTTCTATGGTCATACACCCAATGCAAATGGTTTGTTGGATCTCGATCATAGTGATACACATATTCATAATATTGAAGCCAAAAGATGCAAAGTTAATAATGATAGTGCAACTTATTTGTGGCACTGCCGTTTAGGTCATATTGGTGTAAAGCACATGAAGAAACTCCATGCTGATGGGCTTTTGGAATCACTTGATTATGAATCACTTGATGCTTGCGAACCATGCCTTATGGGCAAGATGACTAAGACTCCGTTCTCCGGAACAATGGAGCGAGCAACTGACTTATTCAGAAATAATACATACTGAGGTATGCGATCCGATGAGTGTTGAGGCTCGCGGCGGGTATCGTTATTTTCTGACCTTCACAGATGATTTGAGCAGATATGGGTATATCTACTTGATGAAACATAAGTCTGAAACATTTGAAAAGTTCAAAGAATTTCAGAGTGAAGTGGAAAATCATCGTGACAAGAAAATAAGGTTTCTACAATCTGATCGCGGAGACAAATATTTGAGTTACGAGTTTGGTCTTCAATTAAAACAATGTGGAATAGTTTCACAAATTCGTGCCACCTGGAACACCACAGCTTAATGGTGTGTCCGAACGTCATAACCGTACTTTATTGGATATAGTGCAATCTATGATGTTTCTTACCGATTTACCACTACAGTTTTGGGGTTATGCATTAGAGACAGCTGCATTCACGTAAAAAAAGGGGGCACCATCTAAATCCATTTGAGACGACACCGTATGAACCGTGGTTTGGCAAGAAACCAAAGTTGTCGTTTCTTAAAGTTTGGGGTTGCGATGCTTATGTGAAAAGTTTCATCCTGATAAGCTCAAACCCAAATCAAAAAAGTGTGTCTTCATAGGATACCCAAAAGTTACTGTTGGGTACACCTTCTATCACAGATCCGAAGGCAAGATATTCGTTGCTAAGAATGGATCCTTTCTAGAGAAGGAGTTTCTCTCGAAAGAAGTGAGTGGGAGGAAAGTAGAACTTGATGAGGTAACTGTACCTGCTCTCTTATTGGAAAGTAGTTCATCACAGAAATCTGTTCCTGTGACTCCTACACCAATTAGTGAGGAAGCTAATGATGATGATCATGTAACTTCAGATCAAGTTACTACCGAACCTCGTAGGTCAACCACAATGAAATCCGCACCAGAGTGGTACGGTAATCCAGCTCTGGAGGTCATGTTACTTGACCATGACGAACCTACGAACTATGAGGAAGCGATGATGAGCCCAGATTCCGCAAAATGGCTAGAGGCCATGAAATCTGATATGGGATCCATGTATGAGAACAAAGTGTGGACTTTGGTTGACTTGCCCGGTGATCGGCAAGCCATAGAAAATAAATGGATCTTCAAGAGGAAGACGGACGCTGATAGTAGTGTTACTATCTACAAAGCTAGACTTGTCGGAAAAAGGTTTTTGACAAAGTTCAAGGTGTTGACTACGATGAGATTTTCTCACTCGTAGCGATGCTTAAGTCTGTCCGAATCATATTAGCAAATTGCCACATTTTATGAAATCTGGCAAATGGATGTCGAAACTACATTCCTTAATGGATTTCTTAAAGAAGAGTTGTATATGATGCAACCAAAAGGTTTTGTCAATCCTAAAGGTGCTAACAAAATATGCAAGCTCCAGCGATCCATCTATGGACTGGTGCAAGCATCTCGGAGTTGGAATATACGCTTTGATAAGTTGATCAAAGCATATAGTTTTATACAGACTTGCGGTGAAGCCTGTATTTACAAGAAAGTGAGTGGGAGCACTACAACATTTCTGATAAGTATATGTGAATGACATATTGTTGATCGGAAATAATGTAGAATTATTCTGCAAAGCACAAAGGAGTATTTGAAAGGAGTTTTTCAAAGAAGGACCTCGGTGAAGCTGCTTACATATTGAGCATCAAGATCTATAGAGATAGATCAAGACGCTTGATAAGTTTTTTCGATGAGTACATACCTTGACAAGATTTTGAAGTAGTTCAAAATGGAACAGTCAAAGAAAGAGTTTCTTGCCTGTGTTACAAGGTGTGAAATTGAGTAAGACTCAAAGCCCGACCACGGCAGAAGATAGAAAGAGAATGCAAGTCATTCCCTATGCCTCGGCCAAAGGTTCTATAAAGTATGTCATGCTGTGTACCAGATCTATTGTATACCCTACATTGATTTTGGCAAGGGAGTACAATAGTGATCTAGGAGTAGATCACTGGACAGCGGTCAAAATTATCCTTAGTGGAATAAGGATATGTTTCTCGATTATGGAAGTGACAAAAGGTTCGTCGTAAATGGTTACGTCGATGCAAGTTTTGACACTAATCTAGATGACTCCAAGTCTCGGTCTAGATACATATTGAAAGTGGGAGCAATTAGCTAGAGTAGCTCCGTGCAGAGCATTGTGGACATAGAAATTTGCAAAATACTTACGGATCTGAATGTGACAGACCCGTTGACTAAAATTATCTCACAAGCAAAACATGATCACACCTTAGTACTCTTTGGGTGTTAATCACATAAGCGATGTGAACTAGATTATTGACTCTAGTAAACCCTTTGGGTGTTGGTCACATGTCGATGTGAACTATGGGTGTTAACCACATAAAGATGTGAACTATTAATGTTAAATCACATGGCGATGTGAACTAGATTATTGACTCTAGTGCAAGTGGGAGACTGAAGGAAATATGCCCTAGAGGCAATAATAAAGTTATTATTTATTTCCTTATATCATGATAAATGTTTATTATTCATGCTATAATTGTATTAACCGGAAACATGATACATGTGTGAATACATAGACAAACAAAGTGTCACTAGTATGCCTCTACTAGACTAGCTCGTTGATCAAAGATGGTTATGTTTCCTAGTCATAGACATGAGTTGTCATTTATTAACGGGATCACATCATTAGGAGAATGATGTGATTGACTTGACCTATTCCGTTAGCTTAGCACTTGATCGTTTAGTATGTTGCTACTGCTTTCTTCATGACTTATACATGTTCCTATGACTATGAGATTATGCAACTCCCGTTTACCGGACGAACACTTTGTGTGCTACCAAACGTCACAACGTAACTGTGTGATTATAAAGGTGCTCTATAGGTGTCTCCAAAGGTACTTGTTGGGTTGGCGTATTTCGAGATTAGGATTTGTCACTCCGATTGTCGGAGAGGTATCTCTGGGCCCACTCGGTAATGCACATCACTATAAGCCTTGCAAGCATTGCAACTAATGAGTTAGTTGCGGGATGATGTATTACGGAACGAGTAAAGAGACTTGCCGGTAACGAGATTGAACTAGGTATTGAGATACCGACGATCGAATCTCGGGCAAGTAACATACCGATGACAAAGGGAACAACGTATGTTGTATGCGGTCTGACCGATAAAGATCTTCGTAGAATATGTAGGAGCCAATATGGGCATACAGGTCCCGCTATTGGTTATTGACAAGAGAGGTGTCTCGGTCATGTCTACATAGTTCTCGAACCCGTAGGGTCCGCACGCTTAACGTTCGTTGACGATATAGTACTATGAGTTATGTATGTTGGTGACCGAATGTTATTCGGAGTTTTGGAGGAGATCACGGATATGACGAGGAACTCCGGAATGGTCCGGAAGTAAAGATTGATATGTGGATAGTAGTGTTTGATCTCCGGAAAGGTTCCGGAATCCATCGGAAGGGGTTCCGGATGTTTCCCGAAATGTTTGGGCACAAGAACACTTTATCTGGGCCAAAGCGGAAAGCCCACGAGGTTTTTGGAAAGCGCAAAAGGAAGTTTTGCGGAGTCCAGGGGCCAGGGGCCAGACGCCAGGGTCCCTGGCGTCTGGCCCTGGAGTCCGAGAAGGACTCTTGCCTTTCGCGTGAAACCGACTTTGTGGAGGCTTTTACTCCAAGTTTCGACCCCAAGGCTCAACATATAAATAGAGGGGTAGGGCTAGCACCCAAGACACATCAAGAAACACCAAGCTGTGTGCCCGCAACCCCGTCTCCTCTTGTTTATCCTCCGTCATAGTTTTCGTAGTGCTTAGGCGAAGCCCTGCGAAGATTGTTCTTCACCAACACCGTCACCACGCCGTCGTGCTGCCGGAACTCATCTACTACTTCGCCCCTCTTGCTGGATCGAGAAGGCGAGGACGTCACCGAGCCGAACGTGTGCAGAACTCGGAGGTGCCGTGCTTTCGGTACTTGGATCGGTCGGATCGTGAAGACGTATGACTACATCAACCGCTTTGATATAACGCTTCCGCTTACGGTCTACGAGGGTACGTAGACAACACTCTCCCCTCTCGTTGCTATGCATCACCATGATCTTGCGTGTGCGTAGGAATTTTTTTGAAATTACTACGTTCCCCAACATAAGCACACTGACCATGCCCATTAAATCTTCGAGAAGTAAATACTATCTTACTAGGTGTCAATTTATTCTCAAATACATGCTATATATAGAGTAAGACCATAATAAATTAGCAAATAAAATGAAAATGAGCACATTGCATGACAATAACAACCTGGTCAGATTGTGCACATTTTTTTGTTCACAATGCTCAAACTGAAACCATAATATTTGGGTTTGTTTTATTTGGGGTTCCAGCATGTACCCTCCCACAAACATGCCACTCTGTACATACTTCCCTCTTCTTAATGAAAAGGCAGCACTCCTGTCGGCTCGTAAAAAAAATCCTTGTCTATAAGTATTGGGAAGTGAAGGGACTGGCTGTTTAGGCATACAAAGCTGGGAACAGTCGTCTTCTATTTGGAGGCCCATTTATTTTAATAAAGTTGGTTTTAGATGAAACCCTTTTAGAAGAAAGAACATAAATTATAGCAAATAATGATAAAATAAGCACACAATTTACACATAATATTCCGTTCTATATAGTATGCAAGAATAAGCGAATGCTACACATTTTTACAACAAAAAAAAGTTTTGTAAGAAGGTTCGTATTAGTGGCACTGGTATTACCCTTTTAGAAGAAATAAAATATAAAACGTTAAAAATAACTGTCACGATGGGCCGTATCCTTGGCATGGGCTTAGTTTACAAGTTCCATGAGCTTAAGTAACAAAATTCCGCACTCTAAGTGCACCTCCAACGTGCGTGCTGCAAATCGGACTCACTATCCGTCTGGGGACACATATACGAGAGCCATCCAACCATGTCCATCAAACGCCAGTCTCTACTTTTTTTCCTATGTCCGGAGCATTCAAAATAATACACTAGAAGCACAAATCGTTCATAAATACCATGCAAATATCCTAGTACAATAATAGTTCATTATCATAGATAACTGGATGTTCAATAAGTTCTTGAATTTCATCGATAAAAAATTAATATTATTCAAGTCCAACAATGCATCAGTATCTGCAAATGTTGGTCATCCAGACGTTGTGCCTCCTAAGCGTCATCCAACAACGTATGAACTTGAATGGCTTTCCCTCCGTTCTTTCGTACAGCAAGGCAGCGCGTGATGGCTATACAACATGATGATTATCATGTTGCAGCGTTGAGTGAATGAATAAATTGGGAAACATGTAGAGCAAAAAGAGGCAAAACTTACTATCTCTAGTATTTATGCACACGGTGGCAACCTTTTCTCCACTTGAGCAATCGCACTGGCGGAGCCACGGCAAGGCCGAATAGGCCGTGGCCCGTCCAACTTTCCGCAGTTTGTACACTATTTTTTTTTTCCTTCTGAACCTTGGAACACTGGCCCACAAGCTGCTTCCTTCTGTTTGGCCCGCCCAACAATGGGCTTCAAACTCCGCCACTGACTGCAATACTTCATGACAGAGTTTAGGATGGTGTACCACCTATGGGTTGGTGAATTCACATTGCGATCGTAGATCACGTGCAAGTTGTAAGGCACAAAAGGTGCTTTTTCCCATGAAACCAAGAATGCACATTCAGCCAAAACACCCCCCCTCCCCCCTTGTTTCATGCCAACAAAGTCCGCACTTCTAGTCAACCACGCATCACACAACAACTCATCCTCCCACACTGAGTAACCCGGGCATTGTGCTTGCTCCAAAGAAGCAACAAAAACATCACCAAAACGCTCAACGAAATTTGTCCGAACACTTATTGGACGTGGTATTTGGCGTGGACAGCGTCAACAGGGCGCGTAGGATACCTGGCTACGGATAGATCCGAGGTGGACGACGGCGTAGTCCAAGGCAGGCTACGCGTGGGGGGCGGTGGACGTCCGGCAAGGCCTGGTCGGTGGCTAGAGTGGTACAGTGGCGGCATCGAACTAGGAGGGTGCGGATACGGAGCAAGGGGGAAGGGACGAAGTGGGAGGAAGGGTGGTCCAGTAGAGGGGATTTCAGTGGACTGGGATGTCGGAGTCCTACGTGGCGGAGGTCCCGACCCCCGCTTGTTGATTGAAGAGAAAAATGTTTCTTGATGTAGGCGATGTTGCCAAAGCATCGACCAGTTTATCTGCTGCAAGCATACGGGTCTGATAAACCAACAGAAGGTCACATGCAGAAATGTACCAAGTGGAATGGAAAATATACAAAGGAATGTCAAAAGCTTTTTGCATATCAACGTAGTAGAAGATCGTAAACGGCTCATCCTGCTGATACTTGTTTTATGCAATGAATGAACTCTTTTGCTACCTGTTTTATGTAATGTGATGAACTGTTGTGCTGCCTGTTTTATGCAATGATGAAATCTGCACCATGCTAAGTCAAGTTGATGGGGACGTGAGATTCAGACTCACAAATCACTTCTCCAAAGGCACGGCTGTGGGCAAAAGAAAGACTTTCTCTTCTCTTAGAGCTAGAGCTTCTCCATAGAGAGGATTTGATGACCTTCGGGGTTGATACTCTGCATCGGGTCATACGTGGCGTAACAAGCTCACTTGATTGTTGCTGAGCTGGTATAAGTCAAGATTCTTAATATTGATGTGGCTGAATTCTTTTTTAATTCTTTTAAGAATTTTGACACCGCATGCATGAAATGCATTCTTTAGGAGGACGGTGTTGTTTTTCTTATATAATAACGAGAAATAACAACATATTTGTATTTCGTCCAACATAGCGGCACCGGGTTTATATCATTAATATCTTTCTCTTACTTTTTTGCAGGAAGAGGGGTTTACATTATATGTCAATCAGGTGAAGAGGCTGGCTATTTGGACGGATGGAGCTGTATAGTCACTTTCATTTCTAAATTAGCCTTGCAATCCCCTTGTATGTTCCAAATTTGACAGACTCGTTCCAAACAGTCTCACTGTGTTACAAACAGATTTTTGTAGCATGATAATCAACTAGTCGTCTAGTAGTACTTACAAACACATCAAATATGCGACCACTTTATCTTTGTCTTAGGCGTATTTCGTCTAGCAAAGATTGACACCACGGAGAAGGTGTTTCAAAGAGATCTCAGTGTAATTCTTAGTCATAGGAGTTAATTTGTATTTTCTTGGATCTTAGATCCAAATCGATGTACCTTTAATAAAATTACAGGTGTCTCTCTGAAAAAAAAACACACATTAAATGTGAGAGTCAAAAACTACTTCAGAAAGTATAGCTCGCTCGCTATATATAAACCAACAGCTGACTACAACAGCATGCCAAGTTCAAAAATAAAAACATACATAATAATTCAGTCACGACACAAGAGTTTCACTAAACTTTCTTAGTTTTCCTTCATAACCGAACCTCCTGACATGATTGCTCTCTGTTCGTCAAAATATCCTGGCTTATCAAGGCCCTACAAAGAAACAAGTAAGCAAGAAATCATCAATCAAGTAAACCAACACCATGTTACTTCAGATGATACTTACCACTGAGATATGCAATTACCAGGTTCTCGTAGTAAAGTCTGACCCTTCTCTCCTCGGCTTCTAACTGTTAAAAGGACATGAAACTGAAAGTGAGGTGAAGCAATAAGAAGTGACAAACGCTAGCACAGAATAAATCATCATACTTACATCTTCCTCAACAACTTGACGGGCTATAACAGGTCCACCAAATGGAGATGCGCCTGCTTCACCACGCAAGTATACAGCAACATTGGGGTGCTTTGCAGTACAACCATGGCAGCGACCTTTATTTACACGAAAACAATGTGAGGTGGAATTGTGATTTAATGGCCAAATAATTATAATCAGACACAAACACTACATAACTATAGATGAATAATTGTCAGTACAAAAATGTACATTCAACATGGCTACGCATAAATCTGTTGACAGACGTAAAGCTTGAGGATAATGGATCATGTGGCAAAACAAACATGTCAGTATAGCAAACAAGTGAATATGACATGCTATGGATGCAGTGTTATGGCTTAATGTGAGTATGTTTTACCTACGAGCCATATTGAATTTTGGAGATGCTAGAGCTAGAAACATATTTACAGAACTGTCTAACACATAAGTTCAAGTTAGTGCTATCAAAACAGCATGCTACGGTTGTATGAGGCTTGGAGATCAAGTTAGTCTGGTAGAGATAGATAGGCTGTTAGCTATCCTTTGTAACCGAATATATCTCTTCCTCTTTCCTTGTATCTCACGTTTGTAATCTCAACAACCTTGTACGCAAACTCCAGGGATCAGCTCCTGGCTATATTAACACGTACCGTCGCCCTCGGTAGGGTACGACGTTCCATCCAGTTTTCCACATGGTATCAGAGCTCTCCTTTTCCATTACATCTAGCGTCTAGCCTTTTCCACCGAGCCGCCATGTTCTCCTCCTCCTCAAGCTACTCTCCGGCCGGCCTCAACAGCCAGATCACGGAGAAGCTGACCCACACAAATTATGTGCTCTGGCGTACACAGATTACGCCGCAACTCCGAGGCGCGGGAGTCTTCGGCTATGCCGACGGCACCGTGAAGGAGCCCGCCCCGACTGTCACCACCAAGGCAGCGGACGGGAAGGAGGAGGAGTCGCCCAACCCCCTGCATCCGATCTGGGTCAGGGAGGACCGGCAGGTACTGGGATATCTGCTCTCCAATCTGTCGAAGGAAGTTCTTGTGCAGGTCACCTCCATCACTCACACGCACGATCTCTGGACGGCGCTGGAGCACATGTTCTCCTCGACGTCAATCTCCCGCATCAACAACATCCGCATAGCCCTTGCTAATGCACAGAAGGGGCAGCAGTCCGTCGCGACGTACTTCGCCCAGATGCGTTCGCTGGCGGATGAACTGGCGGCTGCAGGGAAGCCGCTGGAGGACGACCAGCTGATCTCCCACATCCTCGCAGGGATGGATATGGAGTACCAGCCGCTGGTCTCGGCGCTCGACGCTCGCACCATCCTAGTCACGCTCGATAGGCTATTTGCTCAGATGAGCAATTTCGACCAGAGGGTGGCGCTCTACCGCGACAACGACAACGGCTTCAAATCTTCAGCTAATGGTGCTTCTCGCGGCCGTGGAGGTGGCGGGGGCGGAGGCTCCTCTCGCTACCGCGGGCCGCCTCGCAAAGGGAAGAACAACAACGGCCCTTCTCGCGCCAACAACAACGGGAACAGCAGTGGCGGTCGGCCCTCCTACACCAACACTAGGGGTCGCCGCAACAGCTCCTCCACCAAGTCGCGTCCTGATGCCATAAGGTGTCAGATTTGCGGCAAGCCGGGGCACTCGGCGAAAGACTGCTGGTACCGTTTTGAGGAGGACGATGACTCATCCCAAGACGAGAAGGTAGCCGGCGGCGCTGAAGGATCGTACGGCGTCGACACCAACTGGTACGTGGATAGTGGTGCCACAAACCACATCACGGGCGAACTTGAAAAAGTAACCATGAGGGAGAAGTACCGCGGCCCCGACAAAATCCATGCTGCAAATGGAGAAGGTATGATGATATGTCACATTGGTCACTCAGTTATTAAAACCCCTCATCGAAAAATCCATCTTAGAATTTTTTTGCATGTCCCTAGAGCCTCCATGAATCTTCTTTTCGTTCATCGTATAGCCCTTGACAATCATGTTTTTCTTGAGTTTCACCCGTTCTTCTTTTTTATCAAGGACCAGGTCACGAAGAATATCCTATATCGAGGTAGATGCGTTCGAGGGCTTTCCCCGTTGATTCCTGAACTTAGAAGGCTCAATAAACAAGCATGTGGTGTTACCAAGCTTTCATCATCTCGGTGGCACGATAGACTAGGGCATGCATCTTTTTCTTTAGTTGGGAGATTGTTTAGGAAAAATAAGCTCCCATATGTTGGTGAGCGTAGCATTGAAACAATTTGTGATTCGTGTGAAAAGGCCAAGAGCCACCAATTACCATATCCAATTTCTACAAGTATTTCTACCAAACCATTGCAACTCATTTTTTCTGATGTTTGGGGTCCTGCTCCTTCTTCTGTTGGTAGATATACCTACTATGTGAGTTTCATAGATGACTACAGCAAATATTCATGGATCTATCTTCTTAAGAAACGATCTGATGTCTTCCAAGTGTTTCAAAACTTCCAAGCTCTCGTTGAACGCAAGTTTGACAGTAAAATAATTGCTGTTCAATCTGATTGGGGAGGGGAGTACGAAAAATTGCATTCATTTTTTCAAACTGTTGGAGTTTCTCACCATGTGTCTTGCCCACATGCCCATCAACAGAATGGGTCTGCTGAACGCAAGCACAGACACATTGTTGAAGTAGGACTTGCCCTTCTTGCACGTGCATCCATGACACTTAAGTTTTGGGATGAAGCATTCCTCACCGCCGTGCATCTTATAAACATGCTCCCTAGCCGAGTCATCAACTATGAAACACCCACTGAAAGACTTCTCCATATCAAACCGGAGTACAACTCACTTCGTGTTTTTGGTTGCGCGTGTTGGCCCAATCTTAAACCATACAACAACCGCAAACTCATGTTCCGCTCAAAACAGTGTGTCTTCATTGGATATAGTGCTCAACACAAAGGCATTAAATGCCTTGATGTCTCTACCGGCCGTGTCAACATCTCTCGCGATGTAGTCTTTGATGAAACCAAATTTCCCTTTGTTGATCTCCACCCTAATGCCGGAGCACTTCTTCATCAAGAAATTCTCCTCCTACCCTCTCATCTTACTAGTGACGCCATAGGGGCAAATAATTGCAATGACCCAATGTTGACTAACCCTCATAACGATCTACATGAGCTTTGTGGTGTTGCAGGAGAAAATACAGATGAAAATACTGCAGAAACAGTACCAAACAATGCAGAAAATGGGTCACATTTTATGTGTCCATTGCTGGGGAGCAAATCTCCCTTGGGATCGGCGCAGCAGCAGCCTGGCAGCGCATCCACCACGGGATCTGCGCCGCACACGCGCGTCAGTGCGCCAGAACCCGCGCCTGATCCTGTCAGCGGCAGCATGGGCTTCCGCCCTTCCCGTGCGGACGCCCAGTCATCCCCGACTCGTCCCGCGCCTGGCCCCGCACCTGGTCCCGCGCCTGGCGAATCACCTGCTGCCGCGTCGCCGCCTCCGACTCGTTGGCCCGCGGATGCCAGCCGCTACTACACGCGGCGCCCCGTGCAGCGACAGTTGGTCGCCCCTGACCCGGGATCTCCTGCACCGGCTCCTTCTTCTACGCTTGCACCTTCAGCCACAAAAAATCCTCGCCAGACCCAGCCCAGACTTGCTGCAGACGCACCTGTCTCGGGATCTGGCTCGGCAGGGGTGATTCTGGATCATCTGTGGCACCTGCGGCTGTGCTTCCTACGACGCCGCGGACATGACTTCAAAAAGGGGTAATCAAGCCTATAAATTATAAAAATATTACCAAATTTAGCTTGGCTTGCTCTACAGGTGAACCTGGTACACTTCAAGAGGCACTCGGTGATGCAACATGGAGAAAGGCCATGCAAGAAGAATACATGGCTCTCCAGAAAAACAACACGTGGCATCTAGTTCCCCCACGGCAAGGTAAAAACTTGATTGATTGCAAGTGGGTTTTCAGAATTAAAAGAAAATCTGATGGACCTATAGATCGTTATAAGGCTAGGCTTGTTGCAGAGGGCTTCAAGCAGAGATATGGTCTAGACTACGAGGACACCTTTAGTCCTGTAGTAAAAGCTGCCACCATCCGTCTTGTTTTGTCTATTGTTGTTTCCAGGGGATGGTGTCTTAGACAGCTAGATGTACAGAACGCGTTTCTTCATGGTGTTCTGGAAGAGGACGTTTACATGAAACAACCTCCTGGGTTTGAAGATGAAAAGTCACCCTCACATGTATGCAAGCTTGACAAAGCTATCTATGGGCTGAAACAGGCTCGCAGAGCATGGTACTCACGTCTCAGTCACAAACTGCAAGCACTTTGTTTTACTTCTTCCAAGGATGACACCTCATTATTCATTTACAACAAGTCAAATACGTCCATATTTGTACTTATCTATGTTGATGATATAATTGTTACAATTTCATCTAATGAGGCACTGACAGGATTGTTGAAAGATTTGAGTGCTGAGTTTGCTCTCAAAGATCTAGGAGATTTACATTTCTTCCTAGGGATTGAAGTGAAGAGACATGGAGATGATCTTCACCTTTCTCAAGAAAAATATGCAACTGATCTATGTAAGTCATCTCCAACTCCATTATCCAGCTCTGAAAAACTGTCTCTTACAGAAGGAGATCCCTTGAACCAAGAGGACAGCACCAACTACACAAGCTTGGTAGGTGCACTTCAGTACTTGACCCTTACCAGACCTGATCTTTCATTTGCTGTCAATAAAGTATGCCAGTTTCTTCATGCACCCACTACTGCTCACTGGACTCCTGCTAAGCGCATTGTCAGATGTGTTAAAAACACCTTGACCACAGGACTTACTTTCAGCAAGTCACCATCTACTCTAGTCAGTGCTTTTTCTGACTCTGACTGGGCAGGTTGTTTAGATGATAGACGTTCAACAGGTGGTTTTGCAGTATTTTTTGGACCTAATCTTATATCATGGTGTGCAAAGAAACAAGCTACGGTATCCAGGTCAAGTACAGAGGCAGAGTATAAGGCATTGGCAAATGCCACAGCAGAAATTATCTAGGTTCAGTCCTTGCTAAAGGAACTTGGTATCAAACGTACTCAAGCCCCATGTTTATGGTGTGACAATCTTGGTGCTACGTATTTATCAGCTAACCCAGTTTTTCATGCCAGAACAAAGCATATTGAAATTGACTTTCAGTTTGCCAGAGAAAGAGTTGCTAACAAGCAACTGGATATTAGATTTATACACTCTAGAGATCAAGTTGCAGATGGCTTTACAAAAGCATTGCCTACAAAGAGCTTTGAGGAATTCAAGCGTAATCTCAACTTGTGCAAGTTGTGATTAAGAGAGGGTGTCAAAACAGCATGCTACGGTTGTATAAGGCTTGGACATCAAGTTAGTCTGGTAGAGATAGATAGGTTGTTAGCTATCCTTTGTAACCGAATATATCTCTTCCTCTTTCCTTGTATCTCACGTTTGTAATCTCAACAGCCTTGTACGCAAACTCCAGGGATCAGCTCCTGGCTATATTAACACGCACCCGTCGCCCTCGGTAGGGTACGACGTTCCATCCAGTTTTCCACAAGTGCGACTCATGAATTTTATTTGAACAAAATGTGACTTAGGATAAGAGAATATAATACCGTTGTCAGTAGTTTTAACCCTGCAGAAACAGCTGACCACTAATTTGTCATCTCCCATCATAGACGTGACTTCAGCAAAGAATAGGTCATCCATGGAACAGTCAGAATCTTCAGTTCCTTTAGCCCTTGCAGTGAAATTGATATGATTGGTAATTTTTTGGCAATCGGGCGAACGAACTGATGTATACTGCACAACATCTTTGAGTACATATGCAGTATCCTAAAATTAAGAAGGGATCCCGTCAGTAATGATTAATTAATTGTTATTACATGAATAAGACAGTAAGACGCGTTGCAACCCTGCAGGACATAGAGTAGAGGTGGGAAGGACTGACTGAGACAAACCCCTAAATAATCATTATACTTGTCCACCAAAGCTTGAACCAACTGGCGCTTGTGATCACGTATTTCATCAATTGGTTCTGATTTCAAACGCCTCTTCCTTGTGCCATCAGGCCAGTGAAGACATTGGCGTATGACATAATCCACTTGAGAATCATTAGGCTGACACATGAACCTAATTTAGATCAGAGCATTCACTGTGGTTAGTAGATTCTAGTTTATCAAAAGTGGCTAAAACAAAGTGATGCTAAATGCAGTAATATGTTGATGATATCAGCGAGAAGTAGGGCGAGTGAACTAACTATTTTGTGCAGAAGGCGTTTAAATACATCAAACAACTTTCAAATTATCTCAACACAGTTAATGGTATACAAGCCTATAATCTCTCAATACATAGTTAAAAACTATCACCATCGTCTAGTTTCATACACAAGGAAGCAGAGATATGTGGGTGTGACAGGATAAAAGCTAAGCAATCGTACAGTAACAAAGTTCTAACGTATCGCCATGTACATTACTAATTTTCGGCTATGCTTATAATTTATGAACTACTCCCTCTGCATCTAAATATAAGACGTCTTTGCAGTTTGAATTGAACTACAATAAAGTCTACATTTTGATGCAGAGGAAGTACTATTTGACAACAATCTCTTGAATAGAGTTGAAAAAAATGCCTCCGTAACTCTCAAGTGGTCCCAGTACAGGAATCCAGAAAATAATGTAGGCTGGGCCATAGTTCTTTATATAGTTGAAATTTGGTTTTGGGTCATTTTGCTGCTTCATGTTCTAAAAACTGGGATTATATATCTGCCATGGCCTACATCACAGAAGTAAGTGACTAGGAAGACCTGTTCAAAGATAGAGTAACTGACTGCAAGTGTACACGGAAATAGAGACGAATGAACAGACGAAAATGAGAATATAGGACGAATTCGAGGGAAGTTACATTCTGGGATCCCGTCGGTCTTGAAGGTCGGCATGGATCGCAGAGTAGGCCTCCTCTAAGGTCTGAAATGGGCCACCAGCCACATGAGGATACGTGTGGTACAATCCGGCAAGATCAAGCCTGATGTAAAACACGATTCCCCAATTATGCAGGTGCAGGGTGAACATGCATGGCGAGGAGAGGCAATTGGCGATGACGCCAAGGCGAGGAGGGTTCACCAATGACGCCATAAAGTCGTCCCCGCACCTGGAGTGGAACAAGCAGCTCGATGAGCAATTTATCTTAGTCAAGGAATTATATACATATTATCAAGGCAAGCACAAAATGGAAAAAACACAGTCACTTTTTTCCTGCTTTCTACGCACAAAGAAAAACTGAAAGATGAGAATTCAGACAGCGGCAAGTAGTGGCGACATGAATCCGACTGAAATGCATACGATCTTCAGTTATCTTCAGTTTACTGATATATGATAATAAAAGAAAACAGCCCAATTTGGACCGGACAAAGTAGAAAATTGATGGCTTGGGTTCTGGCACATACGGATACGGCGGCCGATAGCAGAAGGGCAAGGGGCGGCCCAGGGTGGAGCAGACTCTGTTGATGATCCCCTGCAAGCTAGGGCACGACCGGAAGGCGCAGCAGGGGAGGTGGGTTCTGGTGAAGTAACTCCCATCAACATCCACCTCGACGAGGACGAGCGGGCCCTCGCCGAAGGAGGTGGCGACGTCGGGCATGGTCGCCCGGCGCTCGCAAGGACCGTCCGGCCAGCTCCGCAAGGTCTTCCCAGACCCATCGACGGACAGCAGGACGTCCGGGCCGCGCCCCATGGGAATCCAGAAGTGTATCGGCGTGTCGAGCGGGATGGGGATGGGATCCACCGGGTCGACTGAAGGGCCGGAGGTGGGGGGTCGGGTTTCCATGGCCGGCCGACTTCCGGCGCGGCGGAGGGGAAAGGAGGGGGAGGGCGAGCGGGGCGGAGGGGTTAGGGGAAGGGGAGCTCCTATTCCGCGCTCACCCCCCGGCTACCGCCGCGCCCCTCTTGGCCAGCCCATGTGCGGGGCCGGAAACACCTTGTGTTTTTTTCTTTTTTTTTTGCTTTTCTCTGTTTTAATATTTTTCCTTTTTAAAAATTATTAAGGATTTCGAAAAAAGTTGCAAATTGTGAAATGTTCGTGAATTCAAAAATCATGATTTGAAAAAATGTTTGGCAAATGATAAATGCTTACGGATTGAAAAAATGTTCACCGAATTCAAAATTAGTTCTCGAATTCAAAAAGAAATGTCCGTGATTTCAAAAGAACGAATTTTTAAATTTTACCGGACATTTAAAAAAAATTATGAACAATTTTGTATGTTAATTTTCTAATAATGACAAACATTGTTTTGTATTTGATGAACACATTTTGAATTTGATGAATATTTTTTGAACTTTATGAACAAAATGTGTATTCAGGAACATGTCTTTTGAATTCAATGAACAAATTTTGAATTTGATGAACATTTCCTGAAAAACAAATTTGGAATACAGGCGGTTTGCGGGTCTGACTTGGAGAAGCCCTTAAGAGCTATCCCTTTGGTATGTGATTTTGGTATCTTGTGTGTGGATGTTGTCCAATAGAGTGTATCCCCCTTGCGATCTTTTTGTTCCTCCTCAAGTCCACCTCCAATTCATGAAGATCGGACAAACATGAGCTTGACCCTAAATCACTCCCCAAGTGCCTATTTTATCTAGTGATAAGATTAAACACACATTCCAAAGAAGAGCTAAGAAGAATTCACAGATTATAAGATGAACAAAATTTGCATATATTTTTGGAGTTGATTGTCTAGAATTTCCAAATAATATTAATTCTACAAATTTCCACAAAATCTAATATAACCAAATATCTCAATGAAATTCAGACACTTCAAATTAATTCATAAAGTATTTTCAATATGAGCTATATGTCTAATTCTTAATTTTTTTAATTCAAAATTTTCAATTATTTTGGCGATATTTAAACAAAAATCATTTATATTAAAAATTATCAATTATTTTAGTGACCATTCATTATCCCGGAAGAACTTATAGATATGACCCATATATATTTACATAATTTTCAATTATTTAAGTCATATTCCAATGAATTTCAAAAAGCTTGCATAGAAATTGCACAATGATTGTAATTGCTTTAGTCATATGCAATCAATTTCTTAAATACTCAAGAGACGTTTCACACAAATTTCAATTAATTTAACAATTTTATAATCAACTTTAGAGGCATTTCTTACAGTTAACAAAAGGCTCCTTGAACATATTTAGAACTATACCTTATAAATATTCAATTTCAGTAGCATCCCACAGTCATGTCACACCAAGTTCAATTCTTGTATTCACATTTTTCTATGAAAAGATGAAACATGCATTTCAAACTTCTGAATCTTTTTCAAAAATTATATTGAATTTGTAGACTTCATTTTTTAGATTAATCGGAAATTGTATCAAAATTCGCGGGTGATATTATTTTCAATATTATCTTGTAGTGTCTAGGGTGCCAATATCAAAAATATCTATTTTGTGTGTATTTGTATTGTAATATTGTTAGGACATCTCATCGGTCCTAAACTAGAAATGCAGGCGGGCGACACCTGCCTATACCTTCTCAAGTTTTGAAGCAACAATGTATTATTTTCGGGAAATATTTGCGGCCGGACGACCGGCTAACAACTCGGCCAGTCCATGTGAGCCACGCGATTGAAGCGCGACCGTCTGTCTCGTAAGCATCATCTCGCGTGGGCTATGTGTTGCCCTTCCCCTTCCCTCAGCCTTATCCCCTTCCCCTCCCTTCAATTTTATCCGACACGCAACTCACACCCCATCCTGCCTTGCATCTCTCTTTATCATGGCTCACTGACAAGCTCCCCCCCTCCCATGGCTGCTCCGCTCCCGGTGCATCCTCACCGGAGCTTCATATGGCTGCGAGCTGCATCCGACATGGCTGCAAGCTGGAACCCTGGCGCCCTTCGCAGCTGCATCTCAGGCTTGCCATGAACTGCAATGGGCAGGCGATGGTGGGTGACCACAAGTGATGAGTGTTACAAGCACGATGCGATCGCTGCCGATGCTGCATCCGACAGGAAAAAGCTGCAACCGGCGACAAAAAAAGTTGGCACCGGCGAGAGCATGGGCTAGGAGAGAGACGCCCGCGTGCTATCGATGTTGCAACCGATGGATAAAAATGCTGGAACCAGCCACGCCCCATGCTGGAACTAGTGTCTTTTTTTGCTACCATCAGCTCGGCCGGCAAGTGATGTCATGGTTGTATTAATACCGGAGGGACGACAACGCCGGCGAGGACCGGTGTTTTGCGACCGGCGGCGAAGAGGGAGAACCCATGCATGCAACGGGGAGCGAGGGAGGCAACAAAAAAGCTTCTATGGGTCAACTGCCTTTTTTTTTCTTTTGCGTTTCTAACGACAATGTGCATCGGCAGGGAGCTTCAATGGCGAGCATCGGGAGGCGATGCAAACAAGCGAGGGACGGACGCACGCTGCGCGCGGTGGCGAGGAGAGGGGGAGGGGAAGGGAGAGAGGGACACCCCGCCATGGATTTTTTCCCCGTGTTCTATTCCCCAGAGAAGAGATGCACAAGATGTAAGGAAGATGATGGCTCCCATCGAACGGCTACGCGGGCCAAGATCCCACGGGTGTGCGGCGACCGGCTAAATTTTGGGCCGGTCGACCAGCGCCTAGTGGTCACCATTATTTTATTATTCCCTCCGTCTCATAATATAAGAATGTTTAATGTCAAAAACGCTCTTATATTATAAGATGAAGGGAGTACCTCAGAAAAGAAAAGAAAAAATGTAGAACGCCGATAACTGCCACACGTGTGGTATATTCGACATGCGCCCACACACTGTGTGTAGTGTGAGCAGCAGGCAGCCCACACGGCCCTGTGTGGGCGAATATTAGAACTGCCCACATGTGTGGCAGGAGGAGCACCCTACCACATGACTCGTTCAGTACGAGGGGATCGATTCCCTGCACGAATTCGTTCGTCAAGGTGAACCCACAGCCCCACACGCCTCAATCACACCAGGCCCTTTTCCATGTGAAAAAAGGAACAAAAAGCCCACCGACAACGAATTAAATGAAAAGGCCCAGATTTTGGTTTTTTTGTAACAAAAAAAGCCCAGATTTTGCTCAACTACTGAAAAAAGCAGAAAAATTGCCATTCAAGTTTGACCAAACTATTTGCCATTATATTGTTTTTAACAATGGCAAAAGGTACATAAACACATATTTAATCCCCTCAAAATGAAATATGGCAAATCTGCCATGACAAAAAAAATAATATTGCCATGTGAAAAAAAACACAAATAGTTGAAAAGTTCATGTGAAAAAAACACAAAAAATTGACAGGACAACAAAAAGATAAAAATACAATGGCAATTAAAATTGCAGTGTTTTCAAGGAGATTTTTTGCCGTGCGTGAGAAAAACACAAAAGGTTGAAAAATCAAGTATGAACAAAAGAGATTTGCCATGGTAGATTGGTATCAAAGAAGTGCCATGTTTTGTATGATGAATTTATCGTGTGTGAAAAACATAAAAATTGGAGATTCAAGTATGAAACAAGAAACTTGACATGGCAAATTCGTATCAAGAATTGCCGTGTGTTTGTATGATGAATTTGCCATGTGCAAAAAAAAAGTAGAAAATCAAGTATGAACAAGAAAAATGCCATGACAGATTCGTATCAAAACTCGCCACGAGAAACTCACGTAAGCTAAATTGGCCATGAACAAGAAAATTGGCATGGCAGATTCATATTGAAACTTGCCACGACAGAAAAAATCATGTAAACTAAATTGCCATGATTTGAAAACTAAATTTGCCATGATCAATAAACTAAATTTGCCATGAACTAATGAACTAAAATTTGCCATGATCAATAAACCAAATTTGTATCAAAACTTGGCATGGCAGATTTGTATCAAGAAATTGTTGTGTTCCTGTATGATGAATTTGCCAGGTGTGTAAAAAACACATAAAAAAGTTGAAAATCAAAATGAACAAGAAAATTGCCACGGCAGATTCGTACAAAAACTTGCCATGGCAAAATTCGTATCAAGAATTGTCATGTGTTTGAATGATGAATTTGCCGTGTGTGAAAAAAACACAAAAAAGTTGAAAATCAAGTATGAACAAGAAAAAATGCCATGGCAGATTCCTATCTAAACTTGCCACGGCGAAATTCACTAAATTTGTCATGAACAAGAAAAATTGCCATGGCAGATTCATATTGAAAATTGCCATGGCAGATTCCTATGTAAACTAGATTGCCATGATTTGAAAACTAATTTTTCCATGATCAATAAACTAAATTTGCCATGATTTGTAAACTAAATTTGCCATGAACCAGTAAACTAAAATTTGCCATGATCAATAACCCAAATTTGCATCAAAACTTGGCATGGCAGATTTGTATCAAGAATTGCCATGTTTTGGTATGATGAATTTGTCGTGTGTGTAAAAAACACAAAAAGTTGGAAAATAAAAAAAATATGAAGAAGAAATTCGTAAACTAAATTTGCCACGGCAAATTCGTACCAAAACTTGCCATGGCAAATTCGTGTCAAGAATTGCCGTGTGTTTGAATGATGAATTTGTCGTGTGTGAAAGAAAAGTTGAAAATCAAGTATGAACAAGAAAAGGTGGCATGGCAGATTTGTTTCAAAACTTGACATGGCAAAAATCACATAAATTAAAATTTGCCATGATTTGAAAACAAAAATTGCCATGACTAGTAAACTAAATTGACCATGGACCAAATAAACTAAATTTGACATGATCAAATAAAATCAGTTTTGCCGTGATCAATAAACTAAATTTGCCATGGCAATAAACTAAATTTGCCATTATCAACAAACCAAATTTGCCGTGGTTAAGTAAGAAACAAAAGCATAAAAGATTTTCGTGGGCATGTTAAAAAAACTAAATTTATCATGGCAGATAAACATGACATTTCTGCCATGGCAAACTTTGAAAAAATGGGTCACAGGAACAATTTCTAAACTTGCTATGTGATCAAGTGCAGAAATTGGCATGCTATGTACACATAGTGCGACAACTTTAAAGAAACAAGCATGGCAAGAACATGAGAAAAGAATTGCCATGAATAGTTTACAGCTAACAGGAAAACTTACTTCCAATTGCCATAACAGAAAACATAGCTAAAAGAAGTTTGTACTAATTGAAGAACTTAAGTAATCGATTCAATTTTGCCATGTCAGTACTACTCACACGGCAATTAGAAAAGCTAATAAAGTTCACCATGGTCAATGTAATAATAATGCCATGTTTCGTAAGGTAATTTGCCATGCTAAATCCAATAAAACTGCAATGTCAAAGCATATTGCACAATGTATAGCATTTCAGTTTTCACTGAAAAAAGAGGCACTGAAAAACTACAAATGAATTTGGCATGGTCATATCGTCGTCTGGCCATTTGTGAATTTCACATGGTCGGTGAAAAAATAATTTGCCACTATCAATATAAATAAAAGTGCCAAAAAAATACCAGTAGAGATAGACATCATCTGAGCTTAACGATTGTAGCCACGGAAATTGATGAACAACATCTGAGCTTAATCATGGTTGCCATTTTCATACAATTTTAATGTTGTGGGAGTAATTTCAAAAGGATAGTTGTGACGAAACATGGCAAAAATGACATAAAAAGTAACCATGGCTCAGTGGATGTAAGTTGCCACACACATATGATAGAAGTTGCCATGTTTGTGAGTCAGAGGACCTAGACATCTAGAAAGTGTGATTTATCAAAAAAATGTCAAGCTACTGCTCTACCACACACCCAAGGATTGGCTAACACGAACAGTCCGCTACCCACGCTCTCCCCAGAGCCAGAACCGCCGCCTCTGCAAGTCGCCGGAAACAAATGACGGATGGAGTCATGGAACCCACTCACCTAGCAGCCCGCCGCTGATACGCCGCCGTGGGGCACTAGATCTATGTCTTTGGGCTGGTTGGAGCATGAAAGGCATCGAGCGCGCAGGCGGGAGCACCGACCCGCTACCACAACGCACGCGCCAGGCGTGTTGCAGGCCTCCATCGACAGGCTCCCGCGCCTAACGCTGGCGAGCCAGGATCCCCGCTCCTCACGCCGACGATGCGAGCGGCCAACAACAGGATTGCCGACTGGTGAGTAAGAATCCAAGGATGGAGGGGTGAGGGTGGCGTTGCTTCAGAGCGGGGGAGCAGAGGCCGGCGAGTACCTATAGACAGAGGCGGAGGCGCGCGAGCTGCCGTTCCATGGCCATCGGATCTGGCGTGTGATGCAGATCGGCGGAGCTGCAGATGAGAGGTCGACATGGGCAGCAGGCCAGGGCACCAAGAGTATGCCCGTCGTCAACGACGGCCAGCTGGTCCCCAGCCTCCCCCTCCAACCTCGGCGACGTGGAGGCGGACGGCGAGGTGTCGACTCCCGGCCTGCCGCTGCGCGCGCCCAGCCAGCTCTCCAGCTTGGCGCTCCCTGCCGCCGTCGTCTCTGGAAACGGCAACGGGAACCGGCCTCCCCCACCAACCTCGGCGAAGCGGAGGCGGTCGGCGAGGTCCCGCGCGGTGATGGAGATTGCAGTGGGGAGTGGCGAGAGTGACGAGGAGAGAAGGCAGTGGGGAGGGGAACGGATAACTAGTCCGGGCGAAAGCGTCAAGTGCCACACGTTCGGGCGAACGCTCTACCACCCGCACGCCTCACTATGCCTACGTGGCACGGGAGATGCCGGCTGATTCCTGTAAGATTCGTGCACTGCAATCAACAGTGATTAGCGCGTGTGGGTGAGATGCAAACGCCCACACGTGTGGGCGTTAGTGTTTCCGAAAATGTATTAGTACTCTCTCCGCCCACTTGTTTATGAAAAGGGAAACGTTTGGGGCCGGGGCACCGGCCGAAGCTTCGGCCGGTCCAGTCCACACGCGCACGCCGCGACCCAGTCGCGAGCAACCACGTGGCGCTGCGGATCTCGCGAATCTCGTCTCATTCCCGTCTCGCAGCTCCGCGGATCTCGCCCCCATCCTCATCTCCTGCAGCTCCGGCGCCCACATCTCGCCGTCGGCCATGGAAGGTCGAATCCCCTGCGCGTCCATGGATGTAGATCTCACCCCGCCATGCTTTACAGCCCGTTTCGCCATTGGATGCAGCCCGTTGACCAATCCCCATCCCCGGTGGTTGCAACTCCCACACGTCTCGTGCTTCTGCCTCGCCGCCGACGAGCCGGGCGCGATGGTCGACACGGGAGGCTTCTGCAGAATCGTCGCACCCCCTCATGTTGCAACCATTTTAAAAAAAGCTTCATCCCCCTAGATGAAAAGCTTCAACCGGATGTAGAGAAAGCTACAAGCGGTCAGCGCCATCGCCGGAAAGCTACAACCGTTGACATGAAATGCTACATCCTTCGATTAAAAAAGCTTCAACCGAAACGACACAAAAAGCCTTGACCAAGTGCTGCTAAAAATAAAATAGCTACAACTTTTGGTAGAAAAGCTTCAACGGTTGTTGGAAAAAGCTCCAACCATTGAGAGGGAAAGCTACAACTAGACACTATGAAAATAAGAAAGCTTCAACCAGCGACGGCTGGAGGTGGAAGAAGATGATAAAATGCTGCAGTTTTGCTACATGCTTCAACTGGCATAGATTTTTGCTACAACTGGCATAGCATTTTGCTACAACTGGCATAACATTTTGCTACAACTAGCGTCACGTTTTGCTACAACACACAGCCGGCGTCGCGGTTTTGCTACAACTAGCATCGTTTTTTGCTACAACCGGCATAATGTTTTGCTACATCCATCACGGCCGAGCTGCGACCCAGCACGGGTTTCTGTGAATTCCGGCGGCGAGATCCAGCACGGGGGGCAGGGGCGGATGCTGCAACCGTCGCCGGCGAGCTGCTACGGGCTCGCGGCGAGCTGCTACGGGCTCGCGGCGAGCTGCAACCTCGACCGGCCGTAACGGAGCTCGAGCCCAAATCCATGGCGGCAAGGAGGTCATGACGTATGTAAGACATGATTGAAGCAATCCCAAGGCGGCTTGATAGGTGGGGGAGCCCCTCGTCGACGTGATTCGGCCGCGGGGAACGAATAACAGGCGGATCTAGCCGCCGCCGCTGCGGATCGGGGACGGGCAGTCGTGGGGGGATCCAGCTCCCCTGTTTTTCTTGCTGTGGCTGTTCGTACACGGTCGCAACAAAACTGTTCTTTTTTGCTGCAACGGCTGCTTCAGTCCATGTATGCGCGCAGATCTAACGGTCCATGCAAACCGCATCGGACGGCTGGGCCTTGACCGGCCCAACTGTTGGACCGGTGCGCCGGCGCAGATCGCTGCCCTTATGAAAACGGGGAGAATAGTAATTTGCGGCTGCCGCGGACGTACACAGATGATGCGAACGTGTCCGCTTGCATCCCTATGCTAGCCCGCTACACCAGGTAGCCAAGTCTTTGGAAAACCCCGTTCGGTGAAACGGATTGGAATATGACACGTGCTTGTACTTCGTTCACGTCCACCCGATTAGTAACCGACGGTCCTTATCCGTGACACGTGTCACCACTCCGAAGAACTGTCCACCCCCGCGTGAAGCTGGCGATTACAGCTCGATCGGAATCTCCTCGAAAGCAGGAGAAAGGTTACAACTCTTTCTCAATGGCAGTTCCAATTCAAACTCCGGATCCAATGTGATTGTGCCCTTTAAATCTCGAGCTACCTGCCGTGAAAGAACTCACACGAAAACCAAGGAAAGTCGTTCTGCTCGATCGCCGCAGCGTTTGTTCCGACGAATCCACCGGCGCCGCAACCCATGGGGCGCCGCGGATCCGCGAGCGGGTGGCTCGTCCTCCTGCTCGCTCTTCTCGCCGTCTCTCTGGTGCCGTCGTGCTCGGCCGCGGAGGTAAAGACCAGCCCGACGGAGTGGAGCCTCCACCTCCCCCTGCCCAACGGCGTCACCGGCGCCGAGAGCCTCGCATTCGACGCGCGCGGCCAGGGCCCCTACACCGGCGTCTCCGACGGCCGCGTCCTCAAGTGGGGCGGCAGCTCCGTCGGCTGGACGACCTTCGCCCACCACGCCAACTACAGGAAGTTCCCCATGTGCACCGTGCCCGTGGCGCCGTCCGAGGAGACGGAGAGCCTGTGCGGGCGGCCGCTTGGGCTCGCGTTCCACCGCAAGTCCGGCGACCTCTACATCGCCGACGCATACAAGGGGCTCATGAGGGTCGGCTCCGACGGCGGCGAGGCGGAGGTGCTGGCCACCAGTGCTGGTGGCGTCCGGTTCAACTTCGTCAACGGCATTGACATCGATCAGGTCACTGGCGATGTTTACTTCACCGACAGCAGCGTGACATATCCACGAAGGTACGTACAATGTGCACTAATCCAGATCTCTTCTGGACGCAAAAATTCCAAGTTGGTAAAACTAAATTTACAACTACTGATCCATGCAGGTTTAATACGGAAATCATGATGAACGCCGACGCGACAGGGAGACTGCTCAAGTACGACGCGCAGACGAAGCAGGTCACCGTGCTCAAGGACGGCTTACCGTACCCCAACGGTGTCGCGGTGAGCCACGACAGGACGTTCGTCGTTGTCGCGCACACGGTGCCGTGCCAGGCACACAGGTACTATCTCCAGGGACCAAAGGCTGGCCACTACGAGCTGCTCGCCGACCTGCCGGGCTACCCGGATAACGTGCGGCGGGACGGGAAGGGCGGCTACTGGGTGGCGCTGAACCAGGAGAAGGGGCGCCCGGGCGCGACCACAGCCCCAGTGAAGCACTTGGTCGGTGTCCGGCTCGATGGCGGTGGCGTTGAGGTCGAGGAGCTGACGGCGGCCAAGGGCGTGACGCTCAGCGAGGTGACCGAGAGGAAAGGACAGCTGTGGCTCGGCTCCGTCGAGCTCGATTATATCGGCCTAGTTGCCTAGTTACCAATAATCCTATACGTACTAGTCTTTTTCTTATATAGATACATTACTAGTTTTTTATTAGAAGATTGTCATAATGTGGTCAGTCGTTGGTTAATTTGTTGGTGGACATAATTGAGCTCGTTTTTAACATAAATCCAGAAACAATATTAGACGATGGCATGTATATATCGTGTGGGACTGTGCATGCACGTCGTAAAACTTAAATACACAGACCGAGTTCGTTCAAAAGTCCAGTTAAATAGCTGGATCGAAATTCTCTCAGTTCAATAGATCTATTTGGCGAACAAAGGCCGAACGCTTAGTCTTCCATCGAATGACAATAGAGGGATAAACCCGCAGAAGAAAAACCGCTCCAGCAAGGAATCAAATAGCCTAATAACCACCTTATCCTGTAGTTATGGTCAACTAGATGTAAACTAAGTTATCCTGATCCTTTTGACCACCAGTTAGTAAAATGCAGTTTATATGTAAGTTGCATGACTTTCAAATTTGGGCCAGTCTATTTTCTAACCGTCGATTCTTTTGTCAAGATTTGTGCTGTTTCATGGCTTCTGGGTTGAATTTTTTACTTACCCTTTTTTGGGGTCTATCAATTTTCTTATTGAGCTTGAAACCCGTTTCCTGTTTTTTTACCCATTTTTATGTGTTTTTGCTTTTGCCTTTTCTGTTTTTAGTTGTTTTTTTTCTTTAAGGTTATTTTTGGGATGTTGGATGAGTGTAAATGCATACACACAAATACTATATAATATGTGTGTTAATTATAATAGAGTGCACAAACTGCACTATTATATGTTTATCATTTGCATATATTGTAAACTGTGCGGTTTCGTTGCATAGTTTTGTGAAAGTTTTCAATTTTTATTTTATTTCTTCTTAAAGGGTAATACCAATGCCACTAATTCAGTCTTTTCAAATCAGTTTTAGTTTATATTTCATTTTCTTTCTTATTTAAGGGTAATCTTTCTTAGAAACTTCTTATTTGTGAACCCACTATTATATGCTTATTCTTAAAATTTTATAAAAACCATAATTTATGTGTAATTGTGTGACTATTTTGTCATTATTTATTTTATTTATTTGTATCTTCTTTCATCTTATAAAAGGGCAATGTCAATGCCACTAATTCATGCTTCCTGAAAAAAGTAAATTTTGCGTGTGTATGTATACACGCAAATACTATACATTATGTGTTTAATTATACTATAGTGCGGAAATTGCATTGCATATTACAAAAAGTACAATCAGTGCAAAAGTTGTGTGCTGGTTATATTAGAGTGTGAACATTGCAGTATTAAATGCTTATTCTTTGCATATTACAAAAAGTGCAATTTGAGTGCAAAGTTGTGTGCAAGTTATTTAAAGTTTTTAGAGAACAAAGAAAACAAATAACCAGAATAAGTATGTGGTTTATTTCTGATCAAGTTTTGTTCTTTGGTGAGGTTTAGGCTTTAGGTTTAAGGATTCAATTTTAATATAATTTGAATCAAATTCTCAATCCTATACCCTAACTCATTTTATCATATTATTATGGGTTTTGTCAAAGTTATAAAAGTGCATATGCTTCTTGTCGATTTTGTAAGAGAGAAAACGATGAATAGTTATCTTTCTCTTCAAGATGAGGATATCGCCCGGTCTTTGCATTGAGTGATGCACACAATCATCTTCATCACATAAAGAGAAACATTTCAAACGCAAGGATTAGAACAATAAAAAAACATGACATGCGACACTCATGCCTCACAAATTCTATTACTAAACCATCATTTTTATTGGTTAAACAAACAGTATGTTATATGGTTGCACT
Source organism: Triticum aestivum (assembly GCF_018294505.1). Classification (NCBI taxonomy): domain Eukaryota; kingdom Viridiplantae; phylum Streptophyta; class Magnoliopsida; order Poales; family Poaceae; genus Triticum; species Triticum aestivum. The sequence continues at coordinate 34,621,133 of NC_057799.1, forward strand.
CAATGACCAGAGACTTTCCGCCTCCACATGCTGAAGTGAATACCACATATGAATCTAATGCATAGCTATGTGGATAACCCTGTAAAAGGTTGAAAATTTTCAATTTTCTTAAAAATCAACCACTACGATAGTTCCAAATACAAAACATAAAACATATATATAGCGCCACCCGGCTTTGAGCCTTAGGTGGCACATACACCTGCCAACCAGTTTCCAATCATAGTATATCAAGATTTGAGATTGCTTACCGGGTCTACCGCCTGATCGGTTTCCAAACATATTAGGTATACCTGTCGCCGGTGAAAGATTTAAAAACATAGGCATGCAAGCAATAAGGATTGGATCATTTCATGTTCACTATATATATATATATATATTCATAAACGAGTAAACAGACGCTGTAAAATTTGTACACACATGTCCATATGTAGCTTCGTCCATGTGTAGCGGATCTAGTAGTAAATGGACATGGTTGGATGGTATAGTGCCTTTGTGGCCTTCGGACTATGGTGTAATAATTTGTTGCTTAAAGATGATAGTAAAGGAACAAATACTCTTTTGGATTACATTCTATCCAAAATAAGTATTTCCAAACAGATACTTATGCAGATACTTCAAAAGTATCTATTCTAAACTGAGAGTATAAACTATCCAAAGGATATGCTTTTTATTCATGCACAGACATGCATTGGTGAATTGAGAGTGTTCTTAACTACAATTACTATTCAAGTTGATCAATCTAGTGATCACTAATTCATGATTTAAGCAACAATACAACTAATTCTAGGAAGAAGGCAGAGTAGTTCTTGCGATTCTTGCATGTGTGGTTAACACTGTCCTGCATGTGGGGAAAAACAGGATAATTGAAAAGGTTAACCTGTATAGTCAGCCTACCTGTGAGTAACGAAACATGAGACAATGGGACTGAAGGACTAATAGGATGTCTCGAAGAATTTTCAGCTCTATCCATCTTTGCAAATCATACAAACGGAAATTGCCTTAAAGGAAGCAGGGATTGTCGATTTAGTTTATAGCTAATCATTTTAAAAGAAAAAATTTGCATGGAAGAATCCACAGGAGCAAATTATCATGTTGTCTACTTCAAACAGGAGTTGCATGCTTATCCAATGTAACTACTTAAATTCAGAGATGGGAGTTTCAAGTGAACAACAAAATTAACACAATAAAAGATGCATGTGCTCATTCTATGTAAATAAGAAAAATCAAAAGATGAGTGCGAATAGAAACATACCTAATTAGAAACAACGAAGTAGTGGTGATCCCTTGCTGACAAAACTTCGAGCACCTTTCGAGTTAGAGCGTAATATGAAAAATTCAAAACCATACACTCAGGGATAAGAGGAAGCATGGAAGGATGAAAACTAAAATGGACAACTATTCCATAGTGCATGCCGGTGGTAGAGACACCAACTCGAGCATGCGGCTGCGTCTGACGATGATTGCATTATATACATGTTTCTAACTACGAATTGGCAGCCAGGGGCAATGTACAGGCACCCCAGGTTTGGTGTCTTATCGTTCTCCTAGCTCAATTAAAAGAGATGAATGGACCTGAAGCCGAAACGATGGACCTCCAGAGCAATTTCAACAAAGGGATTTAATAGTGGTGGAGAATCATTTCAGATCAAGTTGAGAGGGAGATGAAAGGAAAAGATCTGAACCTGTTATTAATAACTACCATTGCTATTTACTTCGAACCCTATATGCGTTTGTGTTTCTTAAAAGCCATAATGTAAAGCTAAGTGGGGGAGATGAGAAACTGGTGTAGGACGCACTAAGGGAGAAATGGGGTTCGGAAGGGCTGAAGTGGGATTCTTTTTGGCTCGATCAGTCTGTATGCTACGACTGGAATAAAATGCAGGTGAGGATGATTTCGATCGGTTGTTTACACTTAATGTGACCCTTTTTAAGGAAGAAATACTGAAAACAGAACAAATCATGAAGAACAGAGTGTACAGAACCTATCAATGTACCCGGAAGCTAGCTGTCCTTTGATGCAAACCTACCACAGACACAAATGAGCGGGACTTCATGAGCTCAACTTGCCAAAAAAAGGCTACCATCAGCATCTCCAGAGTCGAGACACAGATACACCCATCTGCGTGTTGACCAAACAAAAAACCAGTCAATCATCAAGGAACAAATGAACCCACCAATAATTTGTGCTTGGTGATTGGACTCTCTGTGGCACCTAAGAACGACGATGTACCAGCCACTCGTGGTGCCCCTGGACAAAGTTGTGGTTGAGGTCGATGTACTTGTCAGAGACTTGTTGTAGGGTGAGGCCGGGATGGAGGCCGCCGTTGACGGAGCCCCTGACGACGGGTAGGAGGTGACCTGGACCGGCCGATGTGTCGGAGGCAGTGAAAAACATGGGACATGCAGATTGTGCCGAAGGAGCGCCTCATGCGGGGATGGATCTGACGCCAGCTCGACGACAGACACATCACACCAACAAGGGGGAATCCTCGTAAGCGGCAGAGGTGGCCTGGACCAGCGTTGTGCCGGAGGCAGTGATCGGAGCAGGATAGCCCCATTGTGCCAGAGGATCACCTCACGTAGAGATGGATGCCCGCCGCCGTGGGCCACCGTAGAAAAGGGGGAAAAAATCTGCAGGGAGAAGTGTTGGATGTGTTTTCTTTGCGAGGCACTGAATTAGGAAGAGAGACGCTTATGAGTTACGCCAGGTTGTGGTGGTGAGCAAGTAACTGATGCTTAATGGCAGCGGCATTGTAGTGGTTGGTCCCATTTGTAAGTCAATCAAAAAATGCTTATGTGACAGCTGTGCTAAGGTGGATAGGCTGCATGCCAAGAGAAATAACATAGTGGTGATGAACTATTTACATACTATTATGGGTTTTGTCAAGTTATAAAAGTGCATATGCTTCTTATCGATTTTGTAAGAGAGAAGCTGAATAATAATAGTTATCTTTCTCTTCAAGATGAGGATATCGCCCAGTCTCTGCATTGAATGATGCACACGGTCATCTTCATTCAAAAATTTCAATTCTCACATAGAGACAAACATTTCAAACACAAGAAGTAGGACAATAAAAAAAGGTTACATGCGGCACTCATGCCTCACAAATTCTATTGTTGAACCAACATTTTTATTGGTTGAACAAACAATGTGTTATATGGTTGCACTCGATAACCAGAGGCTGTGCCGCCTCCAAATGCTGAAGTTAATACCACATATGGATCCAATGCATGGCTATGTGGATAACCCTGTAAAAGGTTGGAAATACATTTTTCTTTAAAATTAGACCATTACAACACTTCAAGTAAAATATAAAACATATATATAGGGTCACCCGTCTTTGAGCCTTAGATGGCACATTTACACCCGCCAGCCAGTTTCCAAACAAGATTGCTTAACGGGTCTGCTACCTGATCAGTTTCCAAACATATTAGGTATACTTGTCACCGGTGAAAGATTTAGAAACAACGTACATCGTCTGCCACCAAAGGCATGCGGGGAATAAGGATTGTATCATTTCATGATATATATATATGGGTCTATTATGATAACACCCCTTAAGAGTCTTATTCTAATAACACAAGCCTTATTCTGCACATCCCCCATCAGATCGCCGCCGCCCCTCCCCTCCCGACCTTCTACCGCGACAGTGGCCTGGGAGCGCCGCCGCCCCTCCCCTCCCGGCCTTCTACCGCGACAGCGGCCTGGGAGCGCCGCCGCCCCTCCCCTCCCGGCCTTCTTCCGCGGCAGCGGCCTGGAAGCGCCGTCGCCCCTCCCCTGCCGGCCTTCTTCCACGGCGGCGGCCTGGCAGCGATGCCGCCTCTCCCCTCCCCGCTTTCTCCCGCGGCGGCGGCCTGGGAGCGCCACCGCCCCTCTCCTCCCGGCCTTCTTCCGCAGCAGCGGCCGGCAGCGACGCCGCCCCTCCCCTCCAGGCCTTCTTCCGCGACAGCGGCCAAGCAGCGCCGCCGCCCATCGCCGCTCGGCCTTCTTCCGCAGCAGCAACCGAGCAACGCCTCCCCCACCAGCATATCGGCCTTCTTCCACGGCAGCAGGTCGGTAGCGCCGCTGTCGAACTCCTCCAGGCCTGCAATTAGCAGTACTTCATCAGTGTGGATTGGTGCTGCCTCGACATCAAACCAATTCGAGCAAGGACGACTGTGCGCAAGATTCCTTCATCCACGGCAGCTTCTTGGATTAAGTCCGCAACGACCTTCAGAGCAAATCCTCCGTCTCCGTTCACCTTGAGCAACGTCCAGACCGCTCATGAACTTCTGAAGGGCAAGTGGACTGCACAGGCGAACGCGAAAGTTGTGCATACGGACGAGAAGAGAACTTCCTCCTGCAAACGCAAGAAATCACTGCAACACGAGGTAAGCAGTACACTTCCTCAACCATATCAGTTTAGTTATTCCAGACAAAGCAGTACACGCAGTCCAGTACGCCTACAAAAACGATGCAGTGCGGTTTCTTCGGTTCATTGTGGGGGAAAATGCAGTGAACTTGCTCGGCTATGCAGTACGCTTGTGTAGGTTCATTACGGACAACGATGCAGTGCGGCTACTTCAGTTCACATTGCAGGGTGATGCAGTCAGCATGCATTAGTTTCGCAGTACAATTTGTAACACATTGCAGTTCGCATGATTCAGTTCATTTTGCCTGACAATGCAGCTCGCTCATTTTGTGTGCAGGAAATGACGTTCAGCAGATACAAAATGCCACGCATAATTGACAACCCAGGGAAGAACAACTTTCAGAAGAGTAAAGCTTCTTCTGAAAGAGATACTGGCTGGGTTACCCCTGAGATTCCTTGAGGATTCTTCACGACAACAAATAGGGTGCACTACTCTCCGGAAGAGGATTTTTTCCAGGGAGAAGAGGTAGTCGAGGATGACGACGATGTCACCTTCATTTGGGAGGGCACTCACCGACAGGAGGATGAAGATGACGACGATGAAGATGACCCAATAACAGTTCTCAACCCAGAGTATAAGCACGAGTTCACTATGTTTGGACAGCATGTCCGAACAGACAATGATGTTGCAGTTGAACACGATGTTGCAGCAGATGATGATGATGTGCCACCGCTCCAAAATTTTCAAACCAATCCACTGAGACATCGTCACAACACTGGATTACCACCACGTCCACCTGCTGCACCCCAAAACAGAGCTCAGCGTCCACCTGCTGCACCGAAAAACAGAGCTCCAAGCAGAGCTGCTGCATCAACTTCGGCAAAGCGACCACCAACGGTGCCTCGGTCAAAAGTCAACAGCAGGTACAAATCCTCCTCACTATTGCCGACGTGAGATCCTCAACTACACAGATCTGCTATAACCCCGCCATGTCCAATACAACCCGGCGAGCTACAAACACCATCGGGTGAACGACTCTACACACATGTAACTTTAAGTTCTCAAAATAATAATAGTTGCAGTCCATTCAGATAACATTGCAGTGCACACTGATATTTCTTGTGAGGTTTGACCTAGCATCTAATACATTGGATTCTTCTGAAAACTTAGGAACACTGCAATGCTTTTTTAAACTCGTATGCACTCCTCGTATTTAAAAAATAGAACAGAACAAATTATCTCATAGAGCATTGCGCTTAATGCAGGATAAAAACATGCCGCTGAACCTCATACCTGCCGCTGGAATGAAGTTCACCACATACGACAAGGCATGGGACTTTTACAACAATTATGCAAGATGTGCAGGGTTTGGCATACGCCAGAGGGCACAACACAAGACAAATACCTACATTGTCTGCTCAAGAGAAGGGACGCACAAGCAGACTGTGTCAGATTATCAAAGGAAACGTCAGAAGACATAAAAAAGGATTGACTGCAAGGCAAAGATTAGAGTCAAAAAGAGGAAGGATGACAAATTTGTGATAGAAATGGTTGAACTCAACCACAATCACAAGACGTTGGAAAGCCCCGGGATGCTTTTGCACAAGCGATCGCACAAAAAAGACGATCCTTTGATAGACCAGTTAGTGAAAGACATGCAACTAGACAACCACACACATGCTCAGATGATGTCAACGCTGTCGCGTATGTCCGGTGGTCTGTAGTACATGGGACATACTAGCCGCGACTGGGTAAACAAGTAAGCACATCACAGAACATATCGCTTGAGCATCCTGTCGGTAATTATTTCCTGTTTGATGAGATGAGTTTGCATTGCGTTTGAAAATGCAGGAAACAAAAGTTTGCCAGAGAAGAGTCCCAAGATGATGTCAAGAAACTTCTGGATTTGTTCGAGAAGATGCAGAAGATAAACCCAGAGTTCTTCTATGATTATGACGTTGATGCAGATAACCGTGTAAGAAACGTCTTTTGGGCCAACGCAAGTTGCGAAGGATCGTATGAAGATTTTGGAGACTGTGTTACATTTATCTGGTTCAGGGAGTCTTCATGGGAGTGAACCATCATCTATAGAGCACCATATTTGCTGTTGCCCTCGTGCGAGATGAGACAATACCATCGTTCGAGTGGGTTTTCAAAACATTTCTGAGGTGTATGAACAACAAGCCGCCAATCTGCATCCTCACAGGTACAAAAAAACCCTGCATACTTACATTTGTGTGGTGCACTTATATTTCTTCCATCTATCTTACACACACAAACAACTTAATAAAAAACACTATTTGTGCCTTCTCAGACCAGTGTTCTTCGATGAAGGCAGCATTAAAAACTATCCTCCCACATACTCTGCATAAGTTGTGTCGGTGGCATATCATGAAGAAGTACAAAGACCACCTCGCCTTGCTGTATAAGGCGCACGAGAAACTCAAGGATGATCTCAATGCGGTGCTCAACCACCCACTAATGCTGTCAGAATTTGAACGAGCATGGAAGGACCTCATTCAGAGATACAACTTGCAAGACGACGAAGTGATGAATTCGCTGTGGGAAGACAGGCACGAGTGGATCTCGGCTTACTATAAGGAAGTTTTCTGTGCTCGGATGACTTCCACGCAAAGAAGCGAGAGCATGAACCGCATACTGAAGCAAAACTTTGTCAAAGAGAAGCATGATCTCCATCTGTTTGCTCAGCAGGTGGACAAGTGCATTCAGACCAGGAAGGCCGTCGAGCACGCAGAGACAGTAGCAAATGAGGTAAACAAAAAAGGTCCATCAAAAACTGCTAAAAAATATAACTATAGAAACAAACAATTTTTTCATTTATCTGGTTCGTAACAGTGCATTTCTGATCATGCAGTCAGAAGTAAAGACAACAACCCAGTTTGGGTTCGAAGTTCAGCTATCAAAAGTGTATACAAGGGCAGTGTTTGCAGATTTCAAAGAAACACTTTACCGTAGCACTGCATTCAGAGCAGAACAGTGCCTTGAGAACCCGACAAAGTATCTCATACACCACTACAACAGATCGGATGCATTTGACTGGGCAAGGCATAATTTCCAAGTGGTCGCCGATGAACAGAAAGGTGTCTACGAATGTGAATGCAAACTCTTGACACACACAGGTGAGACTCCTATCAAAGAAGTTCACTTCTTTAAAATGAACAAATAACGAAAAAAATATGTGTTTATTAATTTCATGCAGTTCACTTACAAACCAAAGAAATCATGTGTTGTCTGCAGGGCTCTTTTGCGTCCATGTGTTATGCATGCTTACTCATTTGAGAGTACTCAAGATTCCTGAGGTGTACATCATGAAAAGATACACCCGTAACGCAAGATCAAATGCGACGTTTGACAGAAGAGACTATGAACAAAACAGCACCAGATGGAACATCACTTTTTTGCCGTAGAAAATTGCTGACAGAAACAACAATGGACCTTGCAAACAGAGCGACAAGGTCCGACGCTGGGTGCCACGGAGCGTTGTCTGGTATGAGGGCACTGATCGAGGAAGTAGATGTGCTCAACAAAGAAGAAGAAGAAGAAGAACCAGCAATACTAAAGCAAGCAGAGAAATCCCAGCATGACAATAATGCCGAGCAATGAGAAAATACCGAACACAGCGGAACTGGTGCTATCAAAAAAGAAATAATTCTTCCACCTCCTGTTTCAAACACAAGAGGAAGGAAGAAAGGGGGCGACGCAACCCAGAAAAACGTTGCATGCAAGGAGAAAAATGATGACAAAAACAGTAAGCCACAGCCTGAGCTGGACAGTGATGGTCACCCACTGGGAATAAGAAGGTGCAAGACATGTAATGAAATCAGAGGCCATAATTCCAGGACATGTACAAAAAGACATGAACAAGAAAAACAAGGACATGGCGATGCACAACCAAACAGAAATTCCACTCACAACACTAAGAAATGGACGAAACTGAGACGTTGTAGCATCTGCAAAAAGAGGAAGAGACACAATTCAAGAACCTGCCCCAAAAGAACAAGATCAGAAAATGAGGAAGACGAGGAAGATGAAATCAAAGAAGAAGATGGCGACACAACTGAAGAAGAAAGGCTTATGAAGAAGCAGATGAAGAAGAGGAGGAAGAAGAGAGTGAAGAGGACGAAGAACATGAAGAAACTGAAAAAGCAGTTGCTTATGAAGAAACAGATGATGAAGATGAGGAAGAGTAAGAAGAGGAGGAAGAAGAGAGTGAAGAGGACGAAGAACATGAAGAAACAATGCCAACAAGACCACCACAAGGGAATGCTGCTGTACAGAAACAACCGAGAATGACACCACTTTCAAAAAACAAGGTAGGAGCACGAAAGGATGCAGTTCACAGCACTCAAAAACAAAAGCAGCCATCAACCAGCACGCGGGGAGCAAAGAAGGATGCAGTTCACAGCACTGGAAAACAAAAGCAACCATCAACCAGCACGCGGGGAGCAAAGAAGGATGCAGTTCACATCACTGGAAAACGAAAGCGGCCATCAACAAGCACGCGGGGAGCAACGAAGGATGCAGTTCACAACACTCAAAAACAAAAGCCACCATCAACCAGCATGCGAGGGACTACACACACAACGGTGCAGAGACAAGAACCAGCAACACCGCCACAGAAAACAAAAGAAAGTGCGACATTAGACACGCTCCAGTCACCACGGAGAAGCAGCATGTTAACGACCAAATAGATGAACTTCGATAAATTAATCATATGCATAGCAGTTTGCTTATTTGTATGACTTATGTATCAGTTTAAATTTCGTGTAAACACAAATTTCCCACAGACTATGAGTTATTCAACTAAACCATCTAAAGACAAATGGTGTATATAGTATACCATATATATAGCAGTCTAGAGTAAAAATTTGACACATATTAATCTAAAAACGATGTAAAAAATGCAGTTAGCTCACTGGCAGCATGAAGTTCGGAATAATAATTGAAGCGGTTCAGATCACAAAAGTGCTTATTACAAAACACATCAAAAAGATGAAGCATTCGACACGCAAAAGTACCTCATAACCTTAACCAATCACGTCAAACGTGATTCTAACCGTACGATCCTTGAGTTCAAAGAAGTTGAGGACAACAACTTGCTCAGACTTCAGGCCACTATCAATGACAAATTCCTTTCAACCTTTCTGCAGACACAGCCGCCCGTCAACGCCTACACGGTACTTGGCTGGTTTAAGGTGTCCATTACCAAGAACAACTTGGAGAATTCCCTTCTTCTTGAGCCAGAGATACCTAACAGCTCGTTGGGGAATTTTCTGCAAAAAAGCAGTACAGATTAAACGCAATCTAATGTGCAGTGCGGAACTTGCAAACAAGAAGTACGCTTGCAACTATTATGAAGTTCTTGAGACTACCCGCATGTAGTACAAAACCTACAAGCGGGGAAATTTGTGGAAACTATTACTTCTCATCTAGTATCTAAGCAGTTCACATATTGTAACCATGCAAAATAAAACACGAGCTCCATGCACACAAGCAAAGAAATAAAAACAAGATATAAGTACAAAGTGCAGTACACTTCAATAAAACAAAATAAGTACATTCCTAGAAAACTAGAAGTTCAGACTAGTATGGAATTATACAAAAAAAGAAAACACAAAGAAAAAATCAGATCAAGCGAAAATTACCATCTTGTAGTGAGTCTCAACATCTGTTGGCGTAAGCTGATGGACAAAAGGACTTGTGCGGCCAAGGCCATGGCGAAGCAGGGCGGAATAGAAGGCAGAAACGTTGATGTGGCCCATATCCAATCCTTTTGTGAATAATGTGCCATATGCAAGCTGCTCAGCTCGCCCAGCTCGGCACAATACCTTCCCCCCACGACGAGCACGACGGGCCTGCAAGCAAGCTGAGCAATCGCAGTGCGTCGGCATACCACAACCATGCCCGCAACAGGAGAGATTCGCGCAGGGGCCTGGAGCCATCGCAACAAAAACCTAGAAAAGGTAAAAAATAAAGAGAGGCTAGAGGAAGGAGAGGAGTTGCGGCTAGAGGAGAAATGAACTGCAAAGGAAGGGTAGAAGTTGGCCAACATTTATAGGAGAGGAATGCAAAAAGGTCAAAACTGAAAATTAAAGAGGAGTTAATGAAAATTACGTTACCAAGAATGAATGACAATCAATAAAGGTTTATGTTACCAAAACAAAAAAGTCTTACCAGGAAGTTCTACAAAGACTTTGACTGCACAAATTCCCACGAACTAACCGCAGATCATTAAATAATAATTCTTTGAAAAATTATAATCCACATACCATTTTATGTGTGCAGTTCTTCAAAGTCTTACGAGAAAGTTCACTATATCTGTGCATGAAGTGCAGTACATGCTGAAAATGAAGCACAAAGAAAAGCACTTTCGCGCAGTGCACAAAAGCAGAATTAGTGCACCTGATGTAGTCCTTATCTATACGCCTGAAGCATGCACGCAGTGAAAAATGTGTACACCTCAAGCACAGGACCATGACAAATGCAGTGCATAGAGGCAACAAAGCAGTGCACACCCCTACCAATGCAGTGCACAAAAATGTAGCGCAAAACATGTGTAGTACGGAATGCGTGCACATGCAGTCCAGAACACTGATCAATGTAGTGCACGGATGTTTGCTAAGCAGTGCACGCCCCTACATTGAAAAAAATACTTAAGATAGAAAATACAAAGAAAAAAATTGACCACCACAGGTGCATCCGGCCCCAGCCAGTCTCGTAGTAGGTCTGCGCCCACCGTAGGCGAGCCGTTCTGATCCACAATGCATGGGGGCTGGCGCACATGGGCCCACAGGTCAGAGAGCATAGAGCATCGAGCGCCGGGTATAAGCGCCCAAATAAGTAACCAGAGGAGTTCAACACGGCCGCCTCGCCAGCGCTTATAAACAGGTCGGGCGCGCCTTCCGCGGGCGAGGTGGGACTAAACATTAGGCCGCACACAACGCACGGGGAACCAGCCATGCTCACATGCCGACTTGGGCCTAATGCGTCTTCACTCCACGAACACAGGTCCAACAAGGCCCACTAAGAAAAAACAATAACTTCAAAAAGAATGGGGGGGGGCAACCCCCCTCCCTTACCCCTCCCGTACAGGGACTGCAGTAAGTACAGGGGAAAAAATTGATGCAGTACGCAACACTAGGAAGAGGCAGTGCATTTAGCTACACGAAGCAGTACGGTTTAGAAAATCCAGTTCCGGATTACCTACATGAATAAATACACGGTATAGAACACCGCGAAAAACTCGTAAAATTGCGGAATACATTGGACTTTATTCAGGGGCTCCAGCAAGGACACGCAAAAAATACTGTGAAGTAAGCACATGTACACAACATGGAACTCTAACCAACGCAGTTTCGTTATCACACGGGATACATATAAACGTCACAAAATGCCCGTTCACACAGAAATTGGTGGTTAAAAAAATCTACTGATAAAAAAAACCACGTTAAAAAACACCATGTTCGCATACACCCACCCAATCGGAGCGGTTCCATCGCCACAAGCCCACGATCACAGACGCAACACCAACCCACGATCTGCATAAAACCGCATCGTCAGCGAGATCGTCCAGTTCATCCGATGCGGCCATCCCACCACGCGCCCTCCCCTTGAATTCAGACCCCTGCCATAGGCCTTCTCATCCACAACAACACAAGTATCCATTGCGCTGCCACCAAATCGCTCCATCACATCCATCTCCACGCAAAACACCAAGCCCCTACTACCGGCCATGGCGTTCGCCGACGAGTACAAGGACGTGGAGGCCCGCGGCAACACCAAGTTGCACGCCATCCACACCAACGACAAGAAGCAGGTGGCGATCACCCTCGCGCAGTACGAGCGCCACCTCAGCCTCCAGCGCCACAAGATCGTCGGCATTGATCTCGAGTACAACAATGAGCCTGAAGCGACGCAGAAACCCGCCCTCTGCCAACTCTCCATTGGCAAGAAACACCCGGTGCTGCTCTTCCAACTGAGCGCCGCTGAAAGGTGCACCGTCTTTGACAACTTCCTCGCCGACCCCAGGTACACCTTTGCAGGCTTCTCCATCGACGGCGACAAAAAAGGCTAGAGCGCGTCAATCTGGAGGTCACCAACTTCGTCGACATCCAGAAGGAGTGGAGGGTGCCCGAGGCAACCAAGGAGTTGGACTCCCTTGGATACGTCTCCGGCATGCTCATCGACGACTACTACAACAACATGAAGAAGAAGATCACCGACGACGAGCACAAGCGCTGGGCCACCCTGCGCCTGTCCACGATGCACATCGAGTACACGGCAAAGGAAGCCTACGCAGCGTACGAGATATGGAACCGCATCACCCTCACCCAGGACGGGCTTCGCCGTGCAAAGCTGGAGAAGGAGGAGCCCCCCAAGAAGCGCGCCAAGAGCAGCTGGGGATGGGGAGACGCTGACTAGTGAAGAAGAAGATGGTGCCGGCAAAAGAGCAACCAATGCCAGCGTCGTTTTAGAATTATCATCAAATTTGGTTTATGTTGTTTGCTTATGTATCGTTAGTTTGCTTGTGATCATTTGCTTTTGCTGAACTTAGTTTGCTCGCCATGCAGAATCACTTGTAATGATGTGAACTTTGATTATGTTAGATTGCTTTCCGTTGAAATTAGTTTCCTCATGATGAACTTGTCGTACAGAATGCCTGTGATAATTTGTTTTCTGTTGTTTGCTTATGAATCATTGATTCGAGCAGTGTGCAAAACGAAAATAAGATGCAGTGTGCAAATAGGACGCATGCAGTGCAAGTTGTGTACCAATGCAGTACACACTCTGTCGAATTAAGTTTACACATACGCAACGAAGCAGTGAACGCCCCTAAATTTGATAAAAAAGAATACATAAGAGCAAAAACACAAAAAGAAAAAAATACGACCTGTATATGTAATGCGGAAATATATGAACGTGCAGTACACAAACATAATCAATGCAGTACGGGTTATGTTTACTAAGCAGTGCACTCCCCTACATTGGAAAAAAGATTACATAAGAGCAAAAACATGAAAACAAAAATGAGAACTATACATTTACTACGGAATGCGTGCGCATGCAGTACAGAACTCTGATCAGTGCAGTGCACAGATGGTTTACAAAGCAGTGCACGCCCCTACATTGAAAAAATGTAGTGCGGAAATATATGAACGTGCAGTACAGGAACATAATCAATGCAGTACAGGTATGTTTACTAAGCAGTGCACTCCCCTACATTGGAAAAAATATTACGTAAGAGCAAAAACGTGAAAACAAAAAATGAGACCTGAACATGTAGTACGAAATGTGTGCAAATGCAGTACAGAACCCTGATCGATGCAGTGCAAGAGTAGTTTGATAACCAGTGCACGCCCCTACGTTGAAAAAAATACTTAAGATAGAAAATACAAAGAAAAAATTGACCACCACATGTGCATCTGGCCCCAGCCAGTCTCGTAGTACGTCTCCGCCCACCGTAGGCGAGCCGTTCTGAGCCACAATGCATGGGGTCGGGCGCAAATGGGCCAACAGGTCAGAGAGCATAGAGCATCTAGCGCCGTGTACAAGCACCAAATAAGTAACCAGAGGAGTTCGATACGGCTGCCTCGCCAGCGCTTATAAACAGATCGGGCGCGCCTTCCGCGGGCGAGGTGGGACTAAACATTAGGCCGCACACAACGCACTGGGAACTAGCCGTGCTCACAGGCCGACTGGGGCCCAAATGCGTCTTCACTCCTCGAACACAGCCCAACAAGGCCCACTAAGAAAAAACAATAACTTCAAAAAATAAAACATCAAAGAAAAATTAGAAAACATTTTTTAAATGAATAACAACAACAAAAGAAAAATGTGCCTGGGCACTGCCAGAAACTACAGTTTGTTATTAATAAATAAAATGCAGAAAGCCCGAAGTAGACGTACAAATGTAGTCCGTGACGCCAAACAATGCAGTTCTCCACGTGGATGCACGAAGTATTTTTTTTCCTGAAATGCAGTTCTTCTTCTACTGCATTGCAGTCTCGCAAAAATGAAGAATGCAGCCCTATTAGTTAAGCAAAGCAGTCCGCTATAAAATAAAGAACTGCATGAAAGAACTCCATCAAGAAACTAAATGTGCGTACATCTGTATCAATCCTAATCTGATATAATTCAGTGCACGAAGAATAAATTTCACTTCCATGCAGTACACTACGTGGACGTACGCAGTTATGTTCTGATATAAAAGAAGTGCACTTAATAGGAAAATTTACCGAAAACACAATCATCACATTTTGTGACAGTTGCGTGCATACCTGAACAAGTCACGAAAAAAGAGGACACGACGTTCCGGATTTCCAACGCACTAATAGAGCCTCCTCATAGCAGAACCTCTCCGTAGTTGCCACGTAACTAAAAACAGAGCCCCACCACGCTACCACCCCGCTCCACGTCTCCCACGTCCTGTCAAGGAGAGCACAGGAGAGCAGAGGAGAAAACACAACTGCTTCGTACCCCAAAAAACCCCATTGCATCTTCTTCTCCAAACTTCCTTTCACCAACCTCTTCTCTCCAGAACAAACACGAGAGAGCAGAGGAGAGTCATGGCGGATGCACCTCTTTACAAGCAGCGCCGCAGGTAGGGAGCTCCACGACGTCGACCTCCACGGGAACCACAAGCTCCACATCGTTTGCACAAGCAAGGGTGAAGACGTGGACAAGATGATGTCCACGCTCAGGAGGAAGCTCGGCGGAATGCCCGTCAAACTAGTCGGCGTTGATGTCGAGTACACGCACTACGTGAAGCCACAGCGGGCAGCAATGCTCCAGCTATGCGTAGAAAAAGAATGCCTTGTCTACCACATCTCTGCAGCTAAAGACAGGTCAGAGTATAACTATCAATCTGTACTATTGATTGTCAATATTGATTTTAAATTTCTTCACTTCAATCGCCAATATTTAAACTTTGGTTTTCATTTTTGAAAAGCATGGCATATGAATTCATTTACAGTTTTCATCTGGCTCCATGTATGTCACTCATGTGCTCGATTCTTGAATTATATGATCTAGCAATACACGCAGTTTTATTTTGTTTTACCAAATACAAACAATTTGACTGGACAATAGAAAACTGCAACATTACTATACAAACCATGTATGAAATTCAGTTCAAGAATACAATCATGCACAAAACATGCATTGTTTATGCAATATATTATCAGATTTACTAGTTATGATGAACAAAGTATTAGCAACTACTCAATGTAACAGATTGAGATATTCATATTGCAGTTCAGTTTCAGACAAAACAAAAAACATTGGTACTCCTAAGAAAATAAACTATATTCACTCTATACAAACATCTTGCAGGCCAATGGAACTAGACAAATTCCTCATGAATGGTGAGTACACCTTCGTCGGATTCGCCATTGAAGGAGACAAAAGCAAGCTGAAGCTATCTGGTTTGGAGATCAACTCTGATAACTACATTGATATTCAGGTGGAATGGAGAGACCCATACAATAAAAAGAAGTTTGCCTCTTTGGCTGATGTTGCCGGCAGGATGATAGACATTCACTACAATGACATGAAGAAAAAAAATTAACCGTAAGGAGGACCATACTCTGTGGGGATTCTGCCCACTGCCAGAAAAGCTTATCAAGTATGCAGCAATAGATGCATTCGCAACATATGAGTCATGGAGAATTATCTATGATGTCATCATGGGACTGGACAGGGCAAAAAGAGACAAAGAAGCAAAGCAGAAGAAGAACAAGGCTGTAATTCAATACAACAACTAGAAAATAATTCAGGGCTATGTTTTAGTTTCACTTTACTTTAGTCGTTGTGGTGTTATTTGTTTCATGTATGCAAGCTTTTGATTATGTCCATTGCTTCATATCGAACATTTCTTTTGTAAAAACAATGTTGTTTTAGAATTATCATTAAATTTTATTTCTGTTGTTTGCTTATGTGTCACAGTTTGCTTCTGATCAATTGCTTTCGCTGAAATTAGTTTGTGCTAGAACAAGTATCCAAAAAACTTTGAAAAAATTAATGTGAGATACCAAAACGTGAATACAATTCACAGAAGAAAAACAACGCAGTTCACGGAGTGTATACATGAAGTGCAGTACATGCACAAATGCAGAACAAAGGGGCTGCAGCAACTTTCGTTCTGTGCAGTACTCAATGTTGGTGCAAGCAGTAGAAATGACATCATTTGTACTACCACGAAATATATATACTCCAAAAGAAAAAAATGCTTCAGATAAGGAAAAAAATTGACCACCCAGCTACAACAAGGCCCCAGCCAGTCCCGTAGTAGGTCTCTAAAAATGCGTGCAGTTCTCCAAAGTCTTACATGGAAGTTCACTATATGTGTGCATGAAGTGTGGTACATGCTCAAAATGAACCACAAGAGAAGCACTTTCGTGCAGTGCACAACACAGAATTAGTGCACCTAATGCAGTACTTAAATGTAAGTCATGTAGTCCGCAGCGTTGGCATAACCAGTCAAACTTTGGCACAAAGAAGGATGCACGCAGTGCAAAATGTGTACACGTGCAGCACAGGACTATGACGAATGCAGTGCATATAGAAGCAACAAAGCAGGGCACACCCGTACACTAGAAAAAATGATACGTAAGATGGAAAAACAATAAAGAAATATGCTACCCATGCAGTGCACAAAAATGTAGCGCAAACATGTGTAGTACGCAACCCTAGAGCCACACCCCTAAGATAGACAGGGAGGCGACGGGGTGTGACGGACTCGTCCGCGCATGCGGCGCCGCGGCACGCCGCATCGCCGCCTGCTCGGGCTCGTCCAGGCTCGGCCTCGCAGGGGGGTGGGGAGGGGCTCACGACCCCCCCTCCCACTCCCTTGCTCGGCCTCGCGCTAACGCACGCAGTGTGCTTGGTTGACAGGCGCAATGCGGATATTCTGTTTATCCAACAATAGGACGCACGCAACCCCAGAGCCACACCCCTAAGATAGACAGGGAGGCGACGGGGTGTGACGGACTC